>NW_020955840.1:364849-405031 GCF_003031625.1 Empidonax traillii
GCTCCTCCTGAGCAATAAGCAGCAGAGTCATTCTGGTGAGTGACACTGTGCACTGAGGGAGCAAAACAGTGGGATGTGAGGTTGAAACAGCTCAGCTTTTGAGGGCAGAAAACATCCAGAGGTTTTGTTGGAGGAAGATGAATCTTTTGCCCGGAGTGAGATGGAAAGTTGTGCGTCTCCTCCGCTCCAGTGACGTCTCTGCCTGTCATCTGGGGGGTGTCTCGTGGCACAGCAGGAACCAAGGGCGGCTGAGATCTGCTCCCAGAGCCAAAATGAATTCAGATTTATTAATCGAAAAATTGCCCAAAGTACTTCAGGAATGACAATAAACACACAAAATCAACCTTCTTCCTGGAAAATGCTGGTATTGATTTCTCTTTTTCCTTCCAAATTTTTGAGCAGCTCTGTGTGACTGCTGCCTCCTGCTCGAGACCTCACCAGAACAGTGGGAACCACACTCTGCTGAAGGAAATCCTGGGATTCAGGGAAGTTGCAGGGGGTGTAATTTGGGGCAGACTGTAGCGCTACAAAATCTGTCTGCAGCATCGTGGAGTGAGTGTGAGGAGGGCTGTGAGAATGTAACCAACAACCTCCCTCGCCTTCAGACCTTTCCAAGTTTAAAGGAAATTACTGGTCTGTGCAGAGATCTCCAAAAAGCCAATGAGTGCTTCAAATGTGGTTTGATTGTTTTGTTCTGAGACCACAAAATCTTTCTGCTCCTTTGAGTTGCTGTCACACTTGGGAGGCACCATCAAATCTCACCAGTCTTTGGGCTGACATTTCATCCTGAAAATGGAAGGGAAATCAGGGGATGGTTCAAATGCTCCTGCCAGGAGCTCTGGAATACCAGTGGCTGCTCCAAGCTGAGCCTGGCCCAGCTCCAGGGCTGAGCCATCACTCCATGTCATCCCAGTCACACATGTCTCACGCTGGCTGGGACCACCCACCATTTTCTGTAGATCTCCAAAGGCAAAACTTCTTCTCTTTAGTGTTTGAAAAGATGTTTTCCAAGTTCTGATCTGGCAATGGCTCCCTCAAGTTATTCAGCACGAACTTCTCTGGGTTTGATGGGAGAGGGTGGCCAAGTAACAGTGATTTTGGCTTGTAAATATTTTCCTGAAGAAGAACACGGAGCACTGTGTGTTTTGTTAACCACTGGGTCAGAGAATGGAGCATTCAGAAACATCTGAGGGCCCTGTGAGTTCTTGTGTAAACTCTGGAGCTGAGATAAGCCTTGGAAAAGGCAGGTAGAAGAGCCACTACCCACTGAAGTGGCAGAAGGGTTGAAAACTTCAGGAAAACATGGGCATGCGGTCCCCTGAGGTCTCATGGAAGAGCACTCTGGAATCTGAGACGTGCAAAGAAGGACCTGGATGACACAAACCCAAGCAGCTCAACCACAGGTACGTCCCCAACACAGCATGTACCACCCTGTGATGAGATCATGGCAGCTGCAGACCTGCAGAAATCAGATGAGAGAAGGTTTATATTTGTCTGGTGCTCCACGATGAGCAGAACTGGGAGGGTTCTTTCAGCCCAGTCCCAAACCTTTTTAGTTTAAAATCACCTCGTGCCTAAAGGACCAAAAAAGAACAACTAATAATCTGAGAGGGTGGAATAGCAAATCTGTCAGCCTGAGTCAGACCATTGGACCATCAAGGCCAGTATCCTGTCTCTGACATGCTGTCAGTATCTGACACTTCAGGCTTAGTTGGGATAATAAAACATTTTCCTCAACCTTATGTAACATCTCAGCCTGGCAAAGAGGAGATTTAAACATTGATTGCTTTCCACTCCCCTCTGTCCCGTGAAGGCCAATCTGACTCTCTTCCAAAACGAACAGCTCTGATGAGCTGGAATTGGTTTCTGGGCAGGATGGGAAAAGCTCCTCTCTCGTTACTCATTCCTGGATAGATCCGCTAAACCTTTGCCTCCTAAAAAGGGGGACTCGAATTAGGAGACATAAAACTCCATCCGCAAAATTCTGGGTGCCCAAGGCCACCTTTTCACGGAAGGTGGAAATGCATGTCGTAAGACTTCATGTCTAGTCACTTTATTTTTCCCCATCATGTCTACTTCCTTTATTTTTTTATTTGTTTAAGCTCTCCATTAGTTTATTAGCTTGACAGCAGCCCAGTTAATTAGCCCGTCCCTCCCTCCCCCAGCACCGGCGGCCGGCGAGGCTCCCCAAATGCACACAAAATTTAGTGCTGCTGCTGGGGCACTTCTCAAAACAAATAAAAGATTTTGCAAAGCAGCCACCAAGCATCCAACATAATTAAACTGCATTTGTTACCCTCTCGGCCCCCGCACACAATCGGGGCCTTGTGCGGAGCCAGCACTCCCCAAATCAGGCTGTTTTTCTTCGGCAGGGAAGAGTGCCAGGAGTCTCACCAGCCCAGGTAACATAAGATCCCAAGGAGCAGCAAATGGACAGTCCCAGGCAGAGCGAATGGACTGTGGGGAGATCTCTGGGAATGCGAATATCTATAGATATATGCAAACACGCGCATACAGGGCGCTATAGTTCTGCAGGGGGAAAAAAAAAAAGCAGTGGAAAGGCTCCTAGAAATTACTGCTCCATGCACAGGTATGTAAATGACTCTGGAGTCTTGCTGTCCACCACCTCAATCAATTACAAGGTTATTCAAGATAAAACAAACACCATTTCAATTAACTGCACATACAGCAGTGGTTAGAGGCACACGCAGGGAAGAGGAAGTGGGAGGAATTTTTGGAAAATGGAACTTTTTTTCTACTTCTCCTGGAGATATGCACAAATAGAGGTTGCCTTGAGGTGCTGTGAGTGGAGCCATGAATGGTCTTAAAAACTCCAGCCTAAAGCCATCATGGCCTAAACTAAAGACAAAATGAGGGGGGTGAAATAGGAAAAAAAAATGAGTGAGCATTTAAACATCTGTTTAGTGTGTATTGGCACAAATCAACTACTTGTGAGGGGAAATGGGAGCAGAAATCAGGGCAGATGTTCAAGGATTCCCAATTCTGTTGGAGACAGGACCTAGATAACAAGTCCCTCAGCAGCCCTACCCAGCAGGTCTGTGTGAGCACAGTTTCCTGACCCCATGGCCGGGAATGCTGAAGCCTTGCAGGGCAAGGACACAGCTGGATGACAGAATCTGACAACAACCTGCAAATTCAGTGGTGGGTTGAGAAGACAGAGGAGGAACGAAGACACGGGAACTGGACAAACAACATCAGGGGCATTTTCCACCTGTGCCACATACTTTTGCCTCACCCTGAGCAAACCCTTGTACCTCTTTCCCTCACTTCTCACACTTCTGTGCAACAGGCAACTCCTCAACCTTCAGCTGTCTGATGCATTTACAATATGAGCTTTGCAGTCCACTCAGCAGAGGCTTCGTTCTCCCTTGGGTCCGTGTGTGCCACCCCCGGCCTGTAAATCAGGTCCTCTGATCATAATCCATCATGTTCTCCATGAGCAGAGGCATCCGGCCCCCGAGGACACAGCTGGGTGAACACAGGGCACACAATGTCTGCCACATTAGTGATGAAATAAAATGGCATTCTCTGCCTTTCTGGGAACTGGCTGGAATTACATTTCGATTGTTATTTGTCAATTGAAATGATGGACTAAGAGTTTCTGGTCGAAAGGTCTTGCAGGCTGTTCCCCTGCAATCAATACAATATTGAGCACGAGTTTTACATGATTTTTCTACTTCTTTGGCTGATGCAGCGAAACTTATGATCAACTGGCCTTTTGAACAAAATCATTCTTTATTAATCAAATATTTCTAGATGAAATACACCTGGGCCAGGAGATAGGAACGAAATTTATAGCCACAACACCATAAATCACTGCCCAGTCTCTTGCTCACGGTCATAAGCAATAAATTTATTGCAGTTGCACAGTTTTCATCGGTGACTTCAGCCACAAGAGCTGACTGTGAGTCTGCTCCCAGCCCCTGCTACGAGGAAAAGCAGGTGTACTTGTTGACTCCCATTTGGAGGCCACTGGAATTGTGTTACATTTCCATGTCTGCTTTCACATCACTTGAATTTTTATTTGTGACAGAGCAGAAACCCCAACTTCCTCACTTATTGGGGTCCCACCTCATGGGCAGTAACTTCTTGGGAGCAAACTCCACGCTGAATCCATGTCAACCTTCTCTTTCTGACTGCAAAGAGGAAAGAGAACCTTGAATTTGGGGAGGAACTGAATTAAACCCAGAGCTGATAATTAGCACTCCTTCAGCACAGATTCAAACCTCAAATCCCTGGCATTTAGAGAGGTACTTGCATAGGAAGACGAGGTCCAAATGGCCTTGATTTCAATGCTTAATTAAATTCAGAAAAATCAATTCTTCCTGAACCCTTTTTCCTTTGCACAATGTTTTTTCCTCTTCTCCATCAGACTCGCTGCCAAGAGCCACCCTAAACATCCAGAGCTCCCTGCTCAGCACAGACACAGCGTTGGGGTTTTTGTGTATTTCCCAGGACTATTAACAGAGTAATATAATGAGAAATGAACTGAGGTTAAAGAATTCAGTACCTCGTGTATTTTCACTGAAAACACTGACTGCATCAGGGGACCTGCCAAGAGGAGAGTTTAATATCGTATGAAAAGGAAGAATTTTCATAATGACACTTGGCAGTGGCTGCATCCCCCCCATGAATGGAGCTGCTGGGGCTTTCTCTCCTCCTCCTTTCTCTATTCTCCCTCTCCCCTCAGCCCAATGGCAGGACAAGGGATTTTCATTTGGAAGTGGTGGGAACAATAGGAATGAAGATTTGGGCAACCCTTCAAGGGGTGACTCTTCCAGAATTGCCCAATTCCGACTGCATTCACACAAGCACTGTAGTGGTTGGAGTTATATATTCTCTTACAGCATTGTTTGTTCCCTTATTTCTCACTCCCATCTATTTGAGAACTTCATGCCATAAAAAAAGAAAAAATAAAATAGGGATGAATGATTGAACAGGGATAACAATATTTTCTATAACACAGATCAGACATTCTTGATATATTATGTTTTATTATGCAGTAGGCACTAGTTCTCAATGAAAAACTCACAGTGTGGCAAAAACTGGCCCCACTCCCCAGTGATGGACTGATTTGACATGGTTTTATAATTTTTACTAAAACTTCAGAGTCAAAGTTTTGTCTGACTAAAACCAAACTTAAAGATGACAGGCTGCCCCAGCACAGTTTGAGATGGAACAAATACATCAAAACTCTCGCATGAGAAAGGCCCAACACCAGAAAAACAACTCCTTGTGGAGAGATGGAAGAGCAGTGGTCCAACTCTGCCCTTTCCAGGTGACACTTGTGAATTAAAACAATCCCACCGAGATTTTGGGGGGCTCAATATCCACCCTCGGGGAGTCACTCCAACCCTGCAGCCATAAAACTGAGCGCACAGAGCTCATTTTCACTGAGACTCCGGGTATAGAGTCAGCAGAAAAATACCCTGGAATGAGGATTACAGAATGTAACTCTCCTTCAGAGGTGACGCAGGGCCCTCATTTGCAAGTGATAAATGTCACTGCTCTTCCATCTGCAGCCTTTTAAAACCATTTTGAGGGAGGTGCAATGAGGCTGCACAGCCTTGCAGAGACAGGACAGGGGACAGCGGAGCCATCTGAGCTTTATTGAGTGCGTCATGGGAGACTTGTCCTTTTTTATTCCCCCCCCCTTTTTTTTTTTTTTTAACAAAATGAGGTGCCCCAGGGGAAAGTCAGCAGCTAGAAGCGGCCCCACCTGAGTGTGTCTTGGGAGGAAGCCTACGGCCTCATATTTTTTAAAAGGGAAAAAAAAAAAAATTATAATAATAGAGCCGAGCCAAAAATATCAAGCAGCTCCTAGCTGTGAAAAAGCCAGGGAAAGCTGAGTCGCAGCCGGCCAGTGTTGTTCTTCCAAACAAGCTGACCACCCTCCCTTCATAACATTTTATTTATTAAAGCGAAATTGGCCCACTGGAGTAAAATTATGCCATATTCATATGCATATCCATATGTATATATAATTATGTATGCGCGCACACACACGCGGTTATTCATCGCCACATTTCTACACAGAAGGTCCCTCTAGATTTTTCCTACTGAATTCGTTAAAGGGGGAGAAATTTAAACGGTGTGGACGGGACGGGGCTATAATTCGGTTATAATTCATTGACAGCTGTTATAATTCAGATATAATCCGTTATAACTCAGCGCAGGCCCCGAGGCGCCTCAGGCCGCACCAGGCCCTGCCGTTGCCATGGCAACAGGGAGCCTCCTTCCCATTGGTCCGCGCTCGGCCGAAGCGTCACTGCGCAGCCAATCAGCGGCCGCGGTTCGGCTGCCCGGGAAGATGGCGGCGGGGCTGGGAGGGGGCGATGGGAGCGGAGTCCAAGGTCAGGGGCTGCTTTATGGACTTATTTTGGTATCTCCGTCCTTATCCGGCCCTTCAGAGCACCTTCTCACAGGGAACAGAGCCACGTCAGTTTGGGGATTCTGTGATCCTGTGATATTGGCGGTTCACACACCAAAAAAATCTCCAGGGACTTTCTGGCTGAGCGTTGTATAGAAACACAGTCATAAATTACTGCATTTACATTTGCATCACAGCACTGTTACATGAAGGCTCAGATCAGAAGCAGCACCTTCTGATTTTCCTCTCTTTATTTTTTTTCCCCTATGTGCTCCTTCCCATTTTAAAGTCCCCCCTATTTACCTGCATCACAGTCTAGACAGCTAATGAAATAATAAGAGCCCAGCGGGTTTTTGCAAGAACTTGGACAAAAAAGAGCATAAGAAATAAATATATGAGTAAGAATTGGAAGGTCGGTGGCTGGGTACTGAGTGTGTCACAAGCAAGAGCGTCCCGGGATTATGAGGTGCCTTACTGCCATTCCTAAAATCCCCAAAGGAATCACCCCGTTGTTCTAAAGACCACGTAGGAACAGCAGGTCACATTTATAAAATGTGCTTAAAGATGTAGTTGAATCCCAAAGGGATTTTTCCAGGCAGTTCATAAAACCAGGTTGTGAGTCACCCCTGGAAGCTAATGGGAGTAAGGCCTGGAACTTATCTAGGTGCTTTTAATAAATCCTGCTCTTTCCATATCGACATGATTAAATGCATAATATGCTTTTTTTAAAATGTGACCCAGTGTTTATGCAGTGCCAAGAGCAGCAAGCTGAGCACTAAAATGCTCCGTACTTCTGGAAAATAGTGCCTGCTCTGGAGAATCCGAAATATTAACGAGCAGGTAAGCGTGCAGTCAGACTGAGACAGCGAAACGAAGCTTCTTCCTCTAAAAAAAACCTCACAGCAGGGCTTTAGTCTTTTAATTTTTAAGGATGCTTTTGTTTAGAGTTTGAATTTCAGAAGTTGCCTCTGAACTCTCAAGGCCAGATTTTCATTCCCTCTGCTTACTGTAGGTAATTCCCTGGGGAGCATCCTGACCACAGCAATCAGGCATTGCTGGATTCCCGTCACCCTCCACACAAGGCATGAAAAAGCAACGGGTGAATCCTCTGGAAACCCCAGTTCTCACGTTGCCCCTTCTCACAGCAGAAAGATACAGGGAATAATTGTCCCTTTCCCTGCTGGTTGCTCATCATTCCCCTTGTTGCCCATCAGTTTTTCCAGCCCGTGGAGGGTGTTGTTGCGTGGTCCTTCCTCCCGTCTTGCTCCCGGCTGTTGTTTCTGGAGCTGCCCCTACTACTGCTTGGCACGGCTCCCCCCTGCACTCTGAGCTGGTGGCAGGCAGGGCTGAGCCCTGCCCAGCACTTTTCCCAGGAAGGCCTGGCTTCCTCTCAGAGGAAAACCAGCTCAGCCCCTGGAGCGTGGCTGCCAGTCCCTCGGGGAGAAAATAAAAAGTGATTCAGCTTATTTTTGTCTCGGCACCAACGTCCCCGGCGTGGTTTGATTCGAAACACGTTCCTTGCTTACAGCAGTGATTTTATTTGAATGTTGATTGTTTATTTATCATTCCCTTGTATGTGTGTGGCTGGATAAAAAGCCCTTTTGTTTTGAAGCGTCCTGAGAACTGCGGGAGGGACAGGGGAAGCTCAGGAACTCCTGGTGGACTGAATAAAACAATGATAATAAAATTATAGAAGGTTGGAGCCAGAAGGAGACCAAGTAGATGGTGTAATTGAACTTCCCACACTAAACCTGGACGTGGATGTTTGCTGGCGTGTTCTTAAACGTTTTTAACACCTCCAGGGAGCTTCCATAACATTGTGAGATGGATCTTCCTGATGTTCTACCTCTGTGACAGTGAGAAGCTCTTGCCTAACTTGGCAAAACTGAGCATGGAAGAAATTTAAATTGCTCTGAAGTGCCTTCCTTTAACTGAAATAGGTTAGAACTAAACATGTGTTATTAGGGCAGGAAGATATTTGGAATTTCAAGTGAGTTGGGTTTTTTTTCTGAGGTGTTTTCTGGTTTAATTTGGGAACTTTAAATAGAGGACTTAAATGGTGGAACGGGTGTATTGGTTTTACACGACATTCCTGGGGGATAACTGAGGATCAGGAATCGGGTACCTCTTGAAAACAGGCAGGCAAGAGCATGTGATGGAATCCTGGGTGACAACATCATTCCCTGCACATTTCAGAAGGGGATACAGAGGGAGAATTCAGGCCCAAAATAAAGTCTTCCTTACCTGAGCTGAACGCTTTTCACTCTCAGATGAAAGTTATTGTATCAAATTGAGGTGCCATGGATAAGCCATGAGTGGCTGGGAGAGGAAATCCCAGTTTATCTGACTCACCATTTTTGTGCAAATATTAACTTTGGCTGAGACACATTTCTCCTGATATCTCTTTTCCAGATCTGAGTCTCAGAGTACATTGTCTTGGCTGTATTGAGCTGTAGCCTTTGGTTACTCAAATAACTTGCATTTTTAACAGTTTTATCTATTTATTGTATCTGAAAGGTAAAGAAAATGCGATTTTCCCCATGACTCTGCATCTGGGGATGCAGTATTAAATTCTGCACCAGTGGAAAACTCAGATTTAATGATGGCAAAAGGCACAATGCTGAGGATTTCGTTTTCTTTGCTAAAACTGGTGGAAAACCCTCAAAGATGGCAATTCCAACTTCCCAGGATCTACCTGCACTTTTATCTCCCACAGTCTCACGGATTTATTTTGTCAGTAGGACTCCTTGGAAGGAGAAACACTGGTGGACACTGGAGTTAACCTTTAATTTTGAAAAATGTTCATATTCTCTCTCAAAACAAGAGAGGTTGCTCTTCAAGGTTGCTCCCACCAACCAGATTGTTGTTTCTGTTCAGAATTGTCACAGGTGATGAGGAGAGAGGAATTTAATTAAATTAATTAAGTTAAATTGATTAAGATATCCATGTATTTCTTGTGCTTCCCTCCTCATCATACAAACCAGGGGGTCAACTTATGCAATGGAGGAAAACAGGAATGCAGAGCTGGAATCCAGAAGCCCGTGGGAGATCCCAAATTTTGAGCACTAGGGGGAAAAAAACCAGGAGTGAATTTGGTGAGCCGTGGCTGCTAAACATGGATAATGCATTTGGGCTTCTTGAGAAGTCTGGAATTGAAACCAGTCACTTTTCAGTTTATTCTTTTTCAAGTCTCTGTTTCACCCTGTGGGTGTTAAAGTGCTGATGCAAGATGATAAAGGCAACTGTCTTCCCAGGCCTCCCCGCCCTGGGGACACTGTTCTGATGGCATTCCAGATGCTGCTGTTCCAGACAGAACAGCAAAATGAACTTTTCCAGCTGGGATGCCAAGCAGGATTTTAGGGAGGGTGACTGTAACTAGCCCCAGTTTGGACAGAGTACCAGGGCTAACACCCACACTCTTCCAAACTGTGCCCTGGGGTCTCCGATGGCCTCAGGTGCTCAGAGCGGGGGTGTGACCTCCTGCAGGGACAGATCTTCTTCAGGACCTCGACACTCCTCTGCCCTGCGGTCCCACCTTCCCACACTCGCAGCTGTGTCGTGGGGACGCTCAAAATAGCCAATGTTTTTTTCCCCTGTTCTGTAATTCCTTTACAAAATGGGTAAAATAAACTGTTGAGCAGATAAGGGACTGCTGCTCCGAGCCAGGATGGAAAGGAACTGGGAAAGGCTCCATGAGCAGCATGAAGTGAGCAAGGCAGAATTTCCAGGGCATCATCTGGTAGCTCTGCCTTGTTTTGCTGGTTTGCTTAACATTGCCATGTTTTGTTTTGTTTAATTTTGGGTCCTTATTTCATCTTATTTTTTGACTTCGAGACTGTTGCAACTTCCCCGAGTTCCCAAGTCCCTGTGCACTTATCTTATCTGGGTTTCCTAATTTCCACTATTAGGTGATGTCTGACACCTTCTTTGCTCAGATCTGGCTGTCTGGACACACAGTGAGTCACTCACTCTCCCCCCTCATCTTCCCACCTCCCCTCACCCCCACATGGAGGGGGGGACTGTTTTCCTCAGGTTATCCCAGTCCATTGGAATGAAGGGCACACCACGTATATGAGTGGTTCAGATGAAAATCTCGCTGCTGAAAGGTGCTCTGTTAATTCTTCTGGAGGGAATGAAGCCTGAGGATGGAGCTTTGGACAAGGGGAATGGGCAGGAGATGCTTTCAGGTTGCTGGAAGAGTGGACCTATAGCACAAATGTGCTCTAGAATGCAAGTCACTGCCTCCAGAACAAGGGAATGACTCCAAATGTCAAGCAAAGATCTGTGACAGGAGGGAGGACAGCAGTGTGATTTCATCTGCTCCGATAAGATTCCTGATGATTTTTTTCTCAGCCCTGAGGCCCTGGACACTCAACTCCCTCCTCACTTTCTGGTCTCCAGCATCACAGGAAAGCCAAGAGATCTGCTCTGAGCCACTGCTTGGGTGGAGGTGCCGGATTAAAGCCCGGGATTAAAGCTTCTGATTGCTCAACAGTAGCTTTGATACACCGAGAGCTGGTCCCATCCACAGCCTGGGGCTTGTGACTGCATTCCAATGGGCATCCCTAATTCCCCCCGAGTGCAGAGAGCAATCCTGGGAAGTCAGCCTGCTTCCTTTGCATTGTGCCTGCTGGCTGATGACCCGCGTTTACCGACGCCACTGACTCATCTGCAAGTGTGATGCTTGGCTAAATAAAATTGCCTCCCGTCAGCAGTAACCTTTAATTAATGCACGGTGATCAGTGTGAGATATGATTGCCCATGGTTGGAACTGTGATGGGAATGAGGCAGGTGCCTCAGACTGGACTGGACTGGCCTGTGTTTGCCCCCATCCCATCCCTGCCAGGCGATCCAAGTCGCTCAGCAGTGCCAGAATTTGGCAGGTTTCCCTGCCCCAAGGAGTTTGCAGTTTGAAGAAGCGCTGCTTTCTTCACCCTGCTCTTAGAGCTGTTCCCATGTCAGTCAGTGGCATGAATTCCCATCTTCCTTTTGTTGACATGTAAATGAAGTTTGTCAGGACTTTGCCCAACCTGCATGGAGCCTGCCAGGTCACAGGGGTGTGCTCAGGGCTCTGTTCTCCCACTTTTTACCCTTGGAATGTCCTGCAAAGATAGTTTGGGGGGCAGAAGAGAGGAGTTTGAGGGAGGCTGGCAAAGGGCAGCACTGAAATCATCAGGCACAAACAGCTGCTGTGAGTCCTTGCTGGTGGATTTATGTTAGATTTGAGGAAGCACTTGGTATGGGAGTAACAACTCCCAGGTTCCTCAATGAGTCTTGCAGAGGGAACAATTAAAATATGATTTTTTTATTATGGGAAGGACAATTAGGAATTAATTGATGCTGTATTTGGGAGCCCCAGGGACTCTGCTCTGAAGTGCCTCTTAACACTTCCCACTTAGTTGTTTGATCAGAAGTAAAAATTGTTAAAGCATTAAAATGTACTTGGCCTCAGTGTATTTTCCAAGTCATTTCCATTTTATTTGTTAAGCTAAAAGAAATTAATACTGTCAATATTCATAATTTCAGCCTTTGAAAACATTTTTACTGTGATATCAAGGGTGATAAAAACATCTTCCGGAGCAAGAGAAAGAGCAAGAGAGCGATGGAAGTTTTTGGTTCCCATAAATTTAATTCCTATAAAGTCTGGACACCCTGGGTGGATGCCTTGGCTCAGAAATGGCCTCCTGGCTCCTCCTTTTAGTCTTGGTTTTTAATTGGAGCCAGGAGAAGGATCCCAGCATTTGCCAGGTGAATGAGAGCTGTACCCTGGCACGAGGCCTGCAGACCCATTACTGGTTTGTAGATTAAAATAAGGACAGGGAAAGGGGTGGAGAGGGACAGGGAGAGGGAAAGAGAAAGGGAATAGCAAAACACTTTGTTCTAATTCAGGTGCCGAAGTTAATCTGGGTGCCCTGACAGCCCGTCTGCCACGTACAGGGCGGAGGAGGAACAAACTCCTTCTACCCACGTGTTACATTCCCTAATTATCCCCGTGCCAGCCTCCAGGAACAATTGCAGGCTGCTGCCAGAGCCTGTGCCTGCTCAGACATCATTCCCATGGGGAAGCTCAGGGAATGGCTTGGCTGCCCTGGGATCAGGCAGTGCTTCCAGCCCGGGAGCAGCTCTGGCCTCGTGGAATGTGGGCTGGTGGTTACAGGGGAGGGTGGGGACAGGATTTTTGGGTTCTGTTTGTGATGTTGTGACTGAACTGCTGCAGCTTCAGCCCCAGCACTTGGTCTCTGGCTCGGTTTCCTCAGCCTTAAACCAGGGAGGATCCTGATAAGAGTGTCAGGACTTGGGAACAGAGGGGTTTCAGGGTCTGGTTCCAAAGCTGTAACAAACCCCACACTTTGCTGTCTGGTCCATCCTAGTTTTGAATGAACCACTTTTTTTGGCAGAGTTTTAAGTCTAGTGGACTTCACAGTCAGGGCCAAATTTCACAGAATCGTGGAATCATGGAATTACTCAGATTAGGATTATCATGCTTATTATCATGCCATGGGCAGGGACACCTTCCACTATCCCAAGTTGTTCCAAGCCTCATCCAACCTGGCCATGGACACTTCCAGGGATGGAGCAGCCACCACCTTTTACATTCTTACACATCCACATTTCCTTTTATATTAGGGAATAATACCTGTTATTAAACCCCTAATTCTCAGGTTTCCCTGGACACAAAGATGAAGACACTTGGTCACTATAATGGCAAAAGATATTATTCTGCTCTCTATTGAAGACAAAACCCTGAAATTGAGTATTTATTTACATTTTCAAACAACAACAACAGAAACCCAAACAAAAAACTACCAAACAACCCCAAACAAACAAAAATCCAGCAAACAAACTTAACGGGGCTTGGAAATCTCTCCACACAAATTCATTTATACCAAGTTTGTTGCTGCCATTTCACTGTTTTTTTTTTTTTTTTTTTTTGGTCCCTGTCAGAATGATTTCCATCACTAATTTTATAATGATTTTTTCTGGAAAGGAAATTCCATTTGTGCTAATCAATTGAAAAGAACTAGGAAGACAAGATAAGCAGAGGGGTAGGAATTGGAAGATATGCTTGGCCTGGGATAGATTAGTTCACCTGTATGACCCAAATTATCTTTTGGCTGAGCCAGAACCCTTTTCCTGTGAATTGAGTTGGTGTCTAATTGACTACATGCCAGGGTGACTCAGATGGCTGAAAGGCAATGCTGGTACGTTTTTATCCTCTCTGTTATTGAAGAGACCCCCATTTCAAACTCACCAGTTTTAAGCTGCCGTAATTCCCATTATCGTGGTAATCACCCTGAGTTCTGCCTGACCTGGAGATCTGAGTTCAGACCACTGAAGGATTTATGTGCTTAGTAACCATTAGGAAATACTACAGTAGGGTCCAGTTCCATCTCCTGCAGTGGCTGAGACCCTCAAAGCCCCAGGGCGGGGGCGGTGCATGTTGTCCTTCTTTTGGTCCTGTCATTATTTCACTCAGATGATCTTTTCCTAAAATGCAGCAAATTTCACTTTGATGCCCAACATATCTTGTGATTTTCTGACTGGCCATATCCAGTGTCTTATAAGAATCATGCCATCATAAAACCCATCTGAAGTTCCCTAAAATATCTATATTCTGATATTCCTAAAGTTTATTGGAGAAAGACTCTCTCAGGGCTGCCTTGTATTTCTTTGCCATTGTTTATGCTGAGTAAACTCCTTGGAGACAAGGAGCAAATTCCTCAGAGAACTTGTGGTCGGATCAATTTGAGGAGCTGTTTCCATGTTTTCTGATGCAATCCAGTGTAACAATGTTGTATCCCAGTAAACATGGAAATGGAGCAAGGAAAACATTTCTCAATCAGCTTCCTAAAAATACTGCTCTGGGTGGGGAGGGGCTCGAGTTTTATTCCAGGAGCTCCTTCAAGCCCTCCTCGGTTTCCACAGTGTCTCAGATTTTGCTTGGTCTTATATTTCATGTGCTTATAGATTGGGAAACAGAGTGTTCCACGGGCCAAATGCCCAAGAGCCTGACATGCAATAACCATTACGGAGTCAAATGTGCATATTCCTGGGTGGAAAGGTGCCAGGCAGGGCTGGAAGCAAACTTGGCAAAGTGGGCAGATCCTCAAGGGTGATCCTGGGAGGGGCTGCCTTCAATTGCCTTTTCTGACTTGGTGGTTGAATATTCTGGTGCTCTGTTCTGCAGGGGGATAAAGGGGGATGTCTTTAATGTGTTAGTTTGGTATTCTGGGATTTGGGGTATTTTGCTTTGTTTTAATTGTCTTCCTCCCCCTCCTTGCCTGAGGAGTTCTCAGATGGAACCTGATGAAAATACAAGTGCTTGCTGAGTTCCTGGAGAGGAGGGAGGGAATGACAGGAGGTTGTACAACTCATTCCTGTGCCTGTGTCCATCTTCTCACATGACACCAGATTTAAAGATTTCTCCTCTTTAGGCCCTGCCTCCTTCCTGGAGAAATGCTGGAAGTACAGCCAGGGTAGGAAAAATGGCTAAAGGAAAGTTAAACCTTCAGAAGTCCTCGTTGATGGAAGCTGCCTGGATCCAGGCTGTAGGTGCTCATAAGAGTTAATGAAAAAGGTATTAAATATCCTTCTCCCACCCCGACAGAGATTGCCTGGGATAAGTATTCCCTGAATTCTCATTTCCTGCTCCTGCATATTGGGCCTGGGCTCCCACAGCCAGTCAGGCATGAAACACTTGGCCACGGATTTGCAGCCCAATAGGAGCAGTTCCATTGCAGGTCTCTTATTTGCATAATTGGGTGCTAAGGAAAACAAAGCTTACAAATTGCTGATAATTGCAACGTGTCAATTATGTGGGGGTAGGTCAGAGGTGGAATGGAAAGGTGAAGTCTCCAGGTGTGCTGAGGTCAAAAGCAAGTTGTTACTGAGGGGAAACTTGTTAGGGGTAATAGCTATCAGAGGAACTCCTGGTAAAGCCCTGTTGTTAAATAACATGTTGCTGCAGTGGTCCAGGAGAGAGGGACCACTGCCAGCAGGAGTTATTGGGTACTTCTTCATGTGTTACTTGAGGGGGACCGAAAAAGGGCTCTAAAAGGAGCTGTGAACACTCTGGTTGTAGAGCAAGGGGTACAAGACAACTGCACAAGCTCCCTCAGCTCTCAGGGACTGTCAGGAGAACACCAGGGCAGAGGGAGGGCTCTGCTGGGACATGACTCGTGTCATTCTCCCAGGGATCCTCTTTCTCCTCACTTGCTTTTCTGTCTTGAACCGAACAGCAGCCAAGGCAGGAGAGGAACTGTCTGACAAAGGTTTCTTTGACACAAGGGGATGATTTTTGCTAGAAAGCACTTCCTTCTCTGCTGAAGGGCTTTGAAGTGGTGTCTTTGTTCTTTCAGGCTTGTTATTTTTTTTTTCTCTTTAAAACTGATAGACAAAATACTTGAAAGTCATCTTTTAATACAGGCAGGATAACAGGAGCAGCAGCAGAAACCCTTCATTTGAAAAGGTGTCATCGTGCTAAAAGTGATGGTTTTGAAATATCATTTCTAATCCTTGTTAAGAAAACAGTGCCTTAAATAATTGAAAACTGCTGGTTGTGTTTTAAAACATGTATCATTTACTCTTCAAGTTGGCTTCTCCCTTCAGAGTGTATCTCAGGGTGCCCTGTCTCTGCTGACTCTGATCTTTGTACCTCTTTCATGTGGCTTGGCTTTACTATCTGCAAAAGGGATTAATGGAAATGAACTCCCAGTAAAGTACAGTGAATCAGCATCCAAAGGTGCCATTGGAAGGCAAGGGATTATAAGTGAAGTCTGGTTTTTAATATCTGAGCAGTCTGGTAGATTCTGGGTTTCTGAAACCTGAAATCCTAAGTTATTTTTGTCTTTGCTGCAGGTCCCCAGTGATGTTAATCCCTGGTGTGGAGCCCTGGTCCTCCACTGCTGAGCAAATGGAAATGTCACTGTCGACTTCACTGGTAGCAGGGTCAGAGCTGGTTCACACACTGCAGGATCAGGTCCTGGGACAAGTCCTTGAGGCTGCAGGTGAGGAGAAAGACACGTGATAATCCTGCCAGCAATGGAGTTACTGTTGTGAATAATTCCAGCCCAGTCAGACCACAGAGATCAGCAAACCACCAGAGACACTTCCTGTGGTTTGACACTGTAATCCTGCAGTGAAACATGGCTCTGTTAACTCTTCAGTCACTCACTTTCCTAGAGAAAGCTTTCAAGCCCCTGGTCTCCAGGTTGTTATTATCCACCAAAGAGGGCTTCCTTGGCATGGGCTGGGCAGTGAAAGCTTCTTGGCATGGAAAGGTGGATGATTTCAGCAGTGCAATTCCTCACTCAGTGAGCAGATGGAAAGATTTCTGATACACTCACCAGTACCTGTGCTCAAAGCACAGCAAAGCTCTGAGGATGGGATGGGATGGGATGGGATGGGATGGGATGGGATGGGATGGGATGGGATGGGATGGGATGCACTGGCCATCCCAGTGACCTGCAGTGGCCTCAGGGTTCATTCTTCAGGATCCAGCCCTGGAGATCCAGCTGTGATCCAGCCCTGCTGCCCAAGCTCAGGAGTGTTAAACCTGAGCTGACAGACCCTGTGAAGTGACAAGGGAGGTAAAATCAGGGAAATTGTCACAATAACCCCATAAACTGCCCTTAAAATCCCTTCAAATCCAGACAGGCTAATTCTGCCTCTCCAGCCATCCATCTGCACTGACACCTTATCCCATCTCCCCGAGCTTAACAACGGAGCTGGGGGAAGATGTTATAAACTGAGAGTTTTCAACAAAATGTTTGCCAGGATTTCCAAAATCTTTTGTGAAAATAAGAATGAAGGAATATTTGTGGCACTGGCTGTTACTGAGGGGAAGTCCATCTCATTCCTGCTGAGCTAAAGTTTCCTTAACTTTCATAATTGGGAGAGCTTAGAGGTCAGTCTTTATGATCTGTAAAAAATCACAGTTATTGGGATTTGCGGGAGAAAAAGATGATTCCCTGCCCCCTATTCCTCCTGCTGCTCCTCTCCCTCCTTCAGGACTGCAGGAGCAGAGGAAATAAACTCCAATAAATCCTCCTAAACAGTGGTTTTGTTTTGTTTTGTTTTGTTTTTTTCCAAATCCCCATTCTTAGCATAAGCAACGCTCAGCTGGGAGCCCAATAAACCCTTTGAACCGGTAATTGGCGCCCATTCTTTTAAAACCTCTCCCCCACTTTAAATATTAGTATAAAAAAAAAGGGGATTTGAGGAATCGGGAATGGCCAAAGCAAACATTTAACACGCTCTTACATTAGACCTGTAGAATATAAAGCTCAGGCACGTGAAGCCAGCCTGCTGCTCTGTGCTCACGTCTGCAGGGAGGACAGAAGTGCTGGAAAACTCTGTTTCCCTGTCTGTGTGTGCCTGTGCTCGCTGTTGTTAAACAGGGGGAGGGGTTGCACCAGGTTGGTATGGCAACAAAAACTGTAAAAAAGAAAATCCTCCTGTTCCAGGGCAATGGAGGATATTGGCTAATTTCTCTCTCCCAGCACAAAAACAGTAACACTGACACGCTTCTCCTTCGCCGTGCCACGGATATTTGTATTTGGGTGTCGTCGTGGAGACTGAACTGGGCTGAGGTGTTCTTTGGGTTCTGGCTCTGAAAGGTTCCAGTGATCCCACATTTCAGGCCCACATCTTCGAGGTGTGTGTTTAAGTTTATGGCCCAGAGCATATAAAGCTAAAACCCCCTGTGTTTCCAGGGCTCAGCTCCTGGATCTCGGGAGCAGAGAGAGGGATGTAAAAATTGTCATAGTAATAAACAAGTGGTTTGGTGAGCAGAGGGTTTAGTGAAAGCTGCTTTTCAACATCTCTCCTCTCTTTTCCTCCCTTTTTTCTTCCTCCTTAGGGGCTGGGGAGGCTCCTTTTAGCTCCTCCCCATCCAACTCCCTGTCTCAAGAAATCTGTTAGGAACTTTTCTTCGAGGTCTTCATTCTTTTGATAGGTTTGCTTGAGACTATCAGCAACTAAAAACTTTTGGGATAGAAAGAAGTGGGAAAAGAAATCCCTACAGCACTAGCACACAAGCCTTGTTTCCTTAGGCATCCAACTAAAACACTTCCCATGGCCAAGGTGAAAAGCCAGGCCTGATGCTCTGGACTTGCAAACCCAACACTGCAGCTTTATGTTTCTGCTGGAAAGAAAAACAAACTGCAAACAATGGGAGAAACCACAGAGCTGTGCCTGGAGCTGTGCTGGGGGGGAACGAAGTGATTTCCCAGGCACCAGTTAGAAGAGGGACAGCCCCAGTGCTGGGACTGGGCTGGGTGGGAGAGGGGAGCAGAGGGGACTTGGTTTGGTGTCTTCTCCCTGTCACCTCTCCTGAGCTGCCTGTGTGTGTTCAGTCTCAGCAGCACAGTCTGACGGGGAAATGCAGGTATTTAAACTCTTCCTTGAGCTCCCTTTGCAGTTTCCAGGCTCCCTGGACTCCCCTCTAACCTGGAGCAGTGCTCTGAATCCATCCCAGCAGTGGGGAGGGAAGATGGGGGAAGATCTGAATGAGTTTGGTTCTGAACACAGTGTTTTGAAAAACCCACTCAGGTAGCCAAGATCAGAAAATAGTATTTTATAGAGGAATAACTTTGGGTTTCTGGCTCTTCAAAACAAAGGAGGAGCTTCTAAATAAAACCTTTTAATAACCAATATCAAAAAATATAAAGATGCTCTAAAAAAACTCAAAATACCAATAAAAGTACAAAAAGGTAAAGATACCAATAACTGATATCAACTGATGCCAGTTTAATAAGTGATATGAGAAAGTTCTGCCTGAGTGCTGCACACAAATCACGAGGTTCTCCTCAGCAGAAGCACCGCAGATTTCTCTGGGAATTCAAAAGGAACAAATAAAAAATAAGGTCCTGCACGTGCATATAAGCTGCTGTCCTTCCCTCCCCCTAAAAAAAAAAATACACCCCAGGTACTTCCCAGTGTCCCATGTCCCAGGCAGGACACTGCAGGCACGGGGGGCCCCGTGGCACCTCGACTGCTCACAAGTGTGTCGCTGTTTTTCCTTCGCTCGTGGCATAAATCATGAAAGGGGGGGAAAAAAAAAAAAATCTGTTAGCACAGAGCTCAGGTTTGTTTATTTTCTTGCCAGCTGCAACATGCTACCCTCTTAGGGGATCGTGGAAAACCAGCCACGGTTTAGGCTGGAGTGACATGTCAAACCCAAACCGTGGGTCTGGCCCCTCTCAATGAATTACAACCTTGTCAGGAACCTATTATACATATAGACATGCATATATGGATTTTTTTTTTTTTTAAATTAAGGTAGGGGTTTTTTATCAAATCAAATACCTGCACAGTAAATTATGTTTCTGGTGCCAGCCTGGCTCTGCCTCTCTCTCCCCTGCTCTCCCTCCCTCAGCACCACGACACAGGGGGTTTGTTTGAGGAGGGAGTGCTGGGAGGGTCCTGAGCTGCTGAGGAAATGCTGTTTGACCTTCCCACATGTTTTGTTTGGGAATATTTACCACAACGTGTCCCAGCACTGTTGCCTTAATGATAAAAATATTCAGAGTCCGAGCGTGGAGGCCTGGGGTGGTGGGTGAAGGCAGGAAGGTGAATCAGGAATAGGGTGCAGCCATCAGAGATGTTTGCTCATCTGTTTTCTGAACCGAGTTTGTTTTGTTTATTAATAGGGCTTGAAATGCCAAGGGGAAAGTTTAGGGTGAACTAAAAATGCCACGTGTTCCTCTGGTATGGAGCCTCCTTTTGTACTTGCTAAAATTAGTTGGGTGCTGGCTTTTCCCTTTTTATCCACCTCCTCCCCCTGAGGAATAGATGCTATTGTTGTTTTAGGGCAGGCCAGAAAGATCAGCAAATTGAACTAGTGAGAGTTCATTGGAGGTCTGTTTAATCATGGCCCAGCAGTCTGTTCAGTCAGAGGCATAAACTGCTGCAAAACAGTCCTCACAATAATTTTAAAATAATAAATAAATAAATAAATAAATAAATAAATAGAAAATTAAGAAGCTTTGCTTTTCCATGGAGGAAAAGAGGAATAATTGGTATCAACAAACAGTATCTTTTATGTTCTGCAAACAGCCAGAAGACGCTTCTGCTGTCATTATGACCTCACAGGAGAAGAATTCCACATAGGACAGCATGAGGCAAATTAAGTGGATACCAATGGATGTGCAGCATCCCTGTGCCAAAGAGTTGGACCATGCAGTGCATCCTGACGAGGGGAAAAATCTGCACCTGGTTAACAATCCATCCAGCCAACCACTGGCATCAAATCCTTCCTTTGTGTGCTCCCCAGGAGCTTTATGGTTTGTAGGATTGGATTCAGAGCACACTTAGGGGGTTGGCTTTTCCTCAAGGGGACCCCCACAAACCGTGACCATTCCTGTCCGGAGGATGGAATGAAAACCTCCCCCTGCCCCCGTGTCCTGCCTGTGCGGGCACTGAGCTCGTGTGGGAGCTCAGAGGGGCTCGTGCTGCAGGAGCAGCTGCAGATGGAAACGGAGGGATGCCCAGGAATCTCAAAGGCAGCAAAATCCAGCAGGATTGGGATTGTTTCTGTAGCTCTTGTCTCGTGGCTGGTTCATCAAATCCGAGAAACAGAGTCGTGTTCCCTCACACCCAGGGACTTATCCAATGTCCCCAAAAATGCCCACCCTTCAGGGGAGAGCCGCCCCAGCTACCTGCCCGCTGGGAACACGTGGCACTGGTCCTGCCCAACCCCTCTGTGCCTCCTTGTTCTCCCTGCTCTGAGGGGGCAGGAATCAGCCACTCCAGGGAATGGCTCCGAGACAAAATGTTAATCGTGTGTGTAGTCCTTTAATTGCATTATAGCCCTTATTAAATAAGGTACAGGAGAACACAAAGGTGGCCTGCTTCTAGTTTTGATGCAGATGTTATGTAAATTTATGTACCTGATTATGCCAACCTTGTGAACCCCCCCAGGTTTTGGAGCGGTTTCCAAGCTGTCCCCCTTGCTCAGCATGGAATTCTTTGTCGTTTGGTTCTGGTTTTGCATTAAACCCCCAGTGTGTGTCTGTGTGTGCTCCCCTTTCCCTGCAAGCCAGAGACTGAATCTGGCACTGGGTTTTCTGGCTGGGTGAGGAGAAGTTTGTCTTCGAGGTGAAAAATTTGCCTTTTAAATTTCTATGTAGCTTGTACCCAGATTATAATTCATAGCCAGGGCTGAATACCAAATGACCCTGTTCCTCATTTCCACAAATATTCTGAAAGGCAAAGAGCGAGGCAAGGGGAAAATCCTGGCTTGAATCCAGTGCTGTTAGAACCCAGAATCAATGGCATTTATAGAAAGGCTGGATTTGGCCTCTTCCATCTTTCATTTAGAGCTCTCAGATTAACAGAATATAAATATTGCCTGATGCCCCAGAGCTGCCCCAGCAAATCACTGAAAGATGCATCTTTCCTTCTGGAACAAGGCAAATATTGTGAATGGAAGTCTCCACGAGAAAGACTGGAAAAGCTGTTAGGAACTGTCCTCGATATTGTGTGTCACAAGGTACTCGTGAAGACTAAAACTTGGAGGATAAACTCCAAACAGGAACGAGAAACTCCTTTTTGGCAGCACCAGAACGGTCCATAGTGGTTTTTACATGATGCATCATTAGTAAAAGATTTTGTCAAACTTAGTCCTTCTGGTTCCATGCAGACAGACCATGTATTACCCCATGAGTTTTCCACAACGAAGAGAAAGAAGGAATTACAAACCGTATTGTGAGAGAAAGAAACTCACTGGAAAATGCACTGCAGATTTTTCGGGGCTCTTGCAGTTGAACGAGATTGATTTTGACATCTCCTGTGAATTCTGGGTTATTCCCACTCTGCTCACCGTGGTGGACGGTGGGATGGAACCAGCTCTGAGTGTTTAACAGGGAAATGATCATCTTTAGGTGTGACCCCGGGAATGCTCCGTGTCTGTGCCAGGATGTGTTAGTGGTGATGCCTGGTGAAGTGCTGGGCACTGTGATGTGTCCCTGCAAAACCCATCCCACCATCCCTGCTCTTCCCTGCCTGGAGCTCCGATCAGGGACATCCTCAGCCTTTGGGTTGCCAGTTGTTTGCTCACACGTGAATCCCAAGGGAGTGAGACAGCAAAACAGGGCATATTTAGCTTCCATTTTGGAATCATTGCTCTCTAGGATTGGAGTTCTGAGATAAAACACGTGGATTTCAGCTGCATCCCGAGGGGCGCAGAGTTCTGGTCCTGTGGAACACGGGGTGGTTATTCCTCCGTCAGCCCTGCCAGTGCTAGAGCTGCTGTTCCTGTGTCATTCTCCCGACACATCATTAATAAACAGGGAATTTCATACCTGATTTCCACACTGTCATGCTGAAAACCACCTGGGTCTCAGTTTTCATCGACGTTTAAAATGAATAAACCGAGAAGACGTGGACTGAAAAGTGGTGGGTGAGTTTGAGGTGGGATCAGTCTAACTGAGTAATGGATCA
This sequence comes from Empidonax traillii, assembly GCF_003031625.1. Taxonomy (NCBI): domain Eukaryota; kingdom Metazoa; phylum Chordata; class Aves; order Passeriformes; family Tyrannidae; genus Empidonax; species Empidonax traillii. The sequence goes on from NW_020955840.1 coordinate 387,684, forward strand.
ATCAGCTTGGAATGAGCATCCATGCTGGGAGGAGGAAAATAGGACTGGAAATTCTGAGGCTCCAGATGTCCAGTTGTTGTGAAGATTTCACAGCAGTAGCTTCCCAGTTAGGAACGTTTTCCTAAGCAGGGACCTTGCCCAGACCTTTGTGGCTTCAACAGAATATGCATTGATCTTTTATTAATGTCTAATCCCATGGAGATGGAGAGCAATTTATTCCCTTTTTTAGAGGCTTTTCACGGATTTGAAGACCTGATGCATGTTCTTCCTGGTTTTCCATACTTTGGCTGAGTAACTCCAGTTCCTCCCACTCTCCCGTGTATCATTTCACAAAACCCCTGACCTGGACTCACTAATCCAAATGAATTTCAGAATTGATCCCTTTCCAGGAGTCATTACAGGAGGCTGCCTTTGCCAGCAGGTGTCACCATAAGAGAACGAGAATATCCAGCTTGGAACGCCACTGCGTCTGCAGGAAACGCGGAGCCTGTCCCTGCACTTTTCCCTCCTTTGCAATCCCACTGAAGCTCCTTTATTCCATAGTGACTTATCGCTGGGTTAAAAATCAAGTATGTCCTGAAAGCAAGAGACCCCGAGCAAAAAAAAAAAAAAAAAAAACAAACCACCCTGGGTTTGGAAAAGGAGCTTGGCAAAGCCCTCAGGGGTTGGAGGCGAGTGGCAGTGGGGAACTGGGTGAGGATTTGGGATGGCAGAGGCTCTGGATCCATCTGATGTGACCCATCAGCGTGGAGGGTCCAGCAGTGGGAGCACTGGCAGCTCTGCTCCAGGGCCTGAACCATTCCTGGGCACCTCCAGCTGCGTTTGTCAGGCAGTAGCAGCTCCTCAGGTGTTTGCACAAAAGCTCAGAGAAACCCTCCGAGGTGTGTTATGACCTCTCCCTGGAATTTATTCTGTGGATAATTGTTGCATAAGGGAGGATCTCATTGTTCTTTTCCTCTCTGGTTCCCCCGGTTTGCACAAACCAGCGAACAAGTGCCCAAGGGATTGTCAGAACACGAGAGGCTCTGACACAAACTGGTTTTCTCCCAGAGCTGTGACTTTCTGCAGGGGTTGTCAGGGTGGTTCTGGCTGAGCTGGTGATTTCTGGGCAGTCCTGGGTGGCTGCAGGACAACCTGCCCAGAGGGGCTGCGACGTGCCGGTGCCAGGGTTGAGGCAGCGTTCTGGGATTTTCCTTTTCTTCACTGAACCAGCAAGCGCTGCATAAATATTGGAAATCAAACCCGCTGCAAACTGAAGGATTAGTATTTAGCTCTTTATCTAAATACACCCCGTCTCTCCCCCCCAACCATCCCCTCCCCAAAATAAAATAGCGTTGTTTGAAATTTCCAGGGAAGCTTAAGGCCTAAAGCGTTGGGTGAGATGTAAATTTCTTAAAATATTTATCCATCCATAAGTGGCTACATATTTGACATTATTATAGGGTTTCTCAGTGTTCCATTTTATTAAAAAATATTTATTTGGTTTCTAAGATTACTGCTTCTCTGACCACAGAAAATTCAATTACCGAAAACTGCAGCTATCAAATTGGTTGAAAATAAATAGCCTTTTATCCAAACCTGGCATGGGCTGGTTTACTTTTAATACGTAGCCATAAAAAAAGAAGCTCTTTCCACGGAGAACCGGTTGGTTACAGAGCAAGAAGCCAAGGAATACTTTGCATCATCAGGTTTTATTTAAAATGAGGGAGGGAGGGGGTAGAAAATAAGTCGTTATGAGACTAATTAGCTGCTCATTTTTCTCTTTGGTTTTAATAAGTGACAGAAGATCTCTCGAGGCGTTTCTTTTGTTGGGATAAGTGAGTCTCGTTTCACGAGTGTGAATAGATCTGCAGGTAACAATCCAAAATCGTGAAGCACCGGTGTCTCCTACCTGTGAGGTTTAACACAGGCGTTGAGTTTGCAAAGAGTAGAAACTCGTGCTGAGAGAGCGGCTAGAGCAGGTTTATTAATTGTTTTTCATCTTCAACAGAGTAGATTCCATCACGTCTCAAGACAACGTCATGCAGAGGGTTATTAATGGAGCAGGAACTTGAGTGTGGCTGAAATCTCACATCCTTTGTGACACAGAGATGTCACGCACCGACACAGTGACATGCAGAGAGGGGTAAATGCACTGGAGATTCTTCAAGGCTCTTGCATTTGAGCAATGTGACATCTGTGAATTCTGGGTTATTCCCACTCTGCTCACCGTGGTGGACAGCGGGATGGAACCAGCTCTGAGCTTTTCATTGGGAAATAATGGTCTTTAGGTGTGACCCCAGGAATGACTGTCCCTTCGCTTCCCCTCCTTTAATTCGTGAAACGACCCCTGGGCTCCTCCGGGCTCTGCTCCCGCCTGTGAAGTCCCTTGCGCTCCGTGCCCGAAGTCACCGCGTCTGTCAGCGCGGGGCTGGGAGGCATCAAAGGCTGGAATGTGACCCCCCCCGGGGGGCTCCTCGTTAACAGGACCTGTTGGCAGAGGCTGCGGGATGAGGGGGATGCTGAGAGACGGGCCCGCCTGCCCCGGGGTGAGCAGGGACCCCCATCCCGGGCAGCCCCGCAGCTGTCAGTGCCAGCCCGGCATGAAAAGCCGCGACATCAAAAGCGCAGACGAAAGCCAAGGGAGATAACGCGGCGGGCACGGCCAAAAATGCTGGTTTAAAGGGGCCCTCCTTGCCCCGTGGGGTGGATATCCCGTGGAACCGTCAAGGGGGGTGTTGAAGAGTAGGGGAGATTATTCTGGGAGAAGCAGAAACGTGTCAGTATTAAAAAGATAGGTTTTATTGCTTTAGAAAGACCAAATTAGGGAATTTACCCTAAAAGACCTGTGGGAAAACTCATCAGCTCCTAGGATGGGTGAAAATATTCCTGTGTCTCCCACTGGGGCACACGGAGAGGATCACAGCTACGACCATTTCCTCGAAAATCCTTTTCAGTTCCCATTCACCGAGTTTTTCCCCCCTTTGGAAATGCACAGGAAGGAGGATTACCTGGAAATCGTGGCCAGAGCACATGGGTCGAGGCAGCAAGTGAGACCTCTCCCCAATTTCCCCCCTGGAGGTGGCATTTTCAGCCCCTCAGCCCCAGTCCTTCCCGCTGCTGAACAGGGGAACATCACAAAGGGTTACCTTAGGAAGTTCAGTCCAATGAAATAACACTTGGAAAGGGCTTTAAGAAGATTTTGTGAGGAAAGGGCTCCCTCAGGTTTGAAGAATAGCTGGCTGGTGTTCCTGGCTGTGGTTTCACAGGTCTGTACACACGTCCCATTGTACACAAAAGCCGCTTATTTGTTTAAGGCAGTCGGTGAGTGGATTATGTGACACGGAGTCATCCAGAGACACTGCTCCAGCCAGAGTGGCAGGGCAGGGAAGAGCCTCAACCTGTATTTTAATCTCTTTTCTGATGTGATTTCCCAATTGCATCAGGAGGCGAAGTCTCCCCGAGCTCAGAGTCTGATGATGCTGAAGATAATCCAGCCCAGCCCTAGCCAGCTTTCCAGGAGCCCTTTCCCAGCTTCCCTGGAGGAGAACCAACTCCCACTGCTCCCTGCAGAGTCTGGGAGCTGCAGTGCTGCTGAAATGTAGCTTATGGATGAAATGCAGTTTGGGTCTCTGTAATGGATCCTGTACTCGGAGCCAACAGAGCAGGAGCTCAGCCATCAGCTGTCAGCCCATAAAATCTGTGTTACCTTTCTTTCTTTTCCTTTTTTTTCCCCTCCCATTGTTCTTAAAGGGATGGTGTGAGGGAAGCTCGTGGATTGGGAATTACAGGAGCAGCTCCACAGATCCCTTTGGCAAATGAAAGCAGGAGCATGTTGCAGCTTTATGTTGAGCTGGATGACTGCAAGAAGCGATGCCCCCACTGTCCTACCCTTAGGCTGATTCCCAGCATAACCCACTTCACTTTCTTGGCCTGTGCCTCCTGAACAGCAGTAAAATAACATCACTTGCGACAAAAAAAAAACTCCCTGGAAGTGTGTTGATCCAGAGAAGCTTGTATATTTATATATATACTGAATGTCTGCTTCTAGATAACGTTGCTTTGCTCATTTTAAGAACTCTGCCTTGAATAAAGAGCTCCTTTGGAAGCTTTTTAAATGTGAGTTAGGACTTGATGTTGCCTTGGTAGCAGAGACCCTTCGTGTTCCAGCGTTCCCTGCGATGCACACAAACAACACATTGACTGTGGCCCCACTTTATATTCTCACTAAATCAAGGTAAAGTTTTTTAAAGCCCAATTCATATTAAAAAATTTTCCTGCGGGTGTGAAGTGATTTTGACAGAGGCACAGCTCACACCAGGAACCCTCCAGACTTGTGGCTTCAGAGAAAGAGGGGAAAAATATAGCTCGGGGTGGGGACAGGAGGTAGAAATAGTTGAGAGGACCCTTTGGTCTTTAATTCATGTCAGAAGAGCCCCAGCTGTCACCCACCACTTGTCCCAGATTTATGGATCATCTGTTTTGTTAATGCTTGTGGATCTCTTGCTGAACATAACCCTTCTGAGCTTTTTTTTCCCCCCTGATCAAAGGCTGTTAAAGTTATAAATGTCCCTGTGATATCTTGAGGTTTGCCTAAGAAGAAGGTGCATTGATGGAACAGTTGTTGGGGTAGTAATATATTTTCCATGTATATCTTCACAAGTTTTGGAGGAGCACTTTGATAAATATATTGAAGAATCTGTGCTCTAAAAGAACTGGCTGATGAATGAGGCCATTTGTTCATTTTCAGTGCTACCTGAAATGCACAGAACAGTCACTTCAAAACATTTTTGACGTTTTTCTCTCTAATTCACTCACAAGTGAAGTTTTGCAGAGTTATACCTGTGTGTGTGCAGGTGTGGGAGATTCAGGGTTACGTGTAAATAAAGTACAGCAAGATTTGAAGTTCTCGTAGCTGATGATGTGACAACGGGCCCCTCACCTCTCCTGTTCAGGTTGTTTTCCAGTCTGAGGAAGGGAATGGAATGGAAGGAAAGGCTGCAGATGTTCATGGATCAGCAGCTGCCAGGCACGTGTGTCCTCTGCCCTCAGTGGAATCACCTTGGTGGTTCAGATGTGCTTCCCTCCCTGCCCTGTTCAAGCAGCAGCTTCTCACCTGGGCCCAACACGAGCTGATTTTTGTCAGCTGGAGAAAACAGCTCCTTTCTGCCTGCTGGGACTGGCTGGCCCCTCTTTTGTAAAGTGAGGGAGTCTCATTATTGCTCTGAAATTCCATGTGCAATATTGTATTTCTGCATTCTCAGGCTGGACAAAGCCCTGAGGTGTCTGGAGTTGAAGGTTTGCCAAGAGCATCTGAATTACAAATTCGGTGTCTCACGTTTGCCTGGGCTGTGAAAGCATCACCCACCACAGGGGATGTCAGTGCAGGGATTTCAGTGTCGAATCCTGGAATGGTTTGGGTTGGGAGGGACCTTAAAGACCCTCTCATTCCACCCCCTGCCACGGGCAGGGCCACCTTCCACTAGCCCAGGTTGCTCCAAGCCCCGTCCAGCCTGTCCCTGGAGCTGGAGTTGGTGTCTCCTGGAATTTTGAGGTGATTTCAGAGGGATCTTCGCATGGTTTGGCTCAGCAGTAGCACAGGAGGGGCTGCCTCACTTGCCTCCCTCAAAGTACCCAGAACACACAAGGAATGAGCATCCAAAAACAAGTGCATCCACAGGGATGATGCACAGAGGGTGCCCAAACCACAGACTGTGAGCCTTGATCAGGCTCCAGACCTCAAACAGCCCTAATTTAAGGGTGATCCAGATACAGGTTTTTAGGTTTGCTCGTTATAGAAAGGAGAGACCAACTCCAGCTCAGGCCCTGGTTGGAATACTGGGAAATTCCGAGATCCTTGGAGCAAAGGTGTTAATTTTCACCCATTTTTAGAAAGGCATGATTATTGCTGGCCTGACTGTTTTATTTTGAATGTTTTAATTGCTTGAGAACAAACTGTTTTACACAATTCCCAAAGCAGCTGAGCAACACTTTGGAAGCCAAATATTCTGGCAGGATTTTTTTTTTGATTTTTTTTTTTTTGTGTGAAAGCAGGAGAAGTTACATGCAGAGCACTCCATGAAATGCTAAAATTATGGCCTGGTGTCCATCCCATCAGTCACTGGGAACTCCTGTAGAATTTCCTCTAAGATCTGTGTTTGAGGTACAAGTTTGGAGGGTTTATTGCTGCCTTAAAGTGCATGCAGATTATTTTACTTTAATTCCAAGTCACATTATCCCCAGCCAAGTCTAGTGTCATTTTACAGACATGAAAACATAGAAACTCTGTTCTCAAGTTCCTTGTTATGGGACTGAGGCTGTTGTTTATTGGTGATGATTTTCCTTTCTTTCCCTGACAGCAGCCATGGGGATGAATGCACTGCCTGGGCTATTTTTATGATTTATGTTCCTCCTTCAGTGTTTGTCTGTTAGTCTGAAATCAGATAAAGGGCCCTGAACCACATGATTTAAGTGCATGGATAGATGAGAAAAGAGAAAATAGCTGTAGCATCTAAGCTAATAATTCACAATTAATAGGCTTTGCATGTTTGTGAGCTTGGCAATCTTCTCAGGGCGGCTAAAAATTTTTATCCTCGTTTTATTTGTTCCAAATAATAGAATAGGATTTTTTTTTTCAGTTTTTCCTTGAATTGGATTAGAAAAAATTTGTGTTAAGATGAGCCTGCAGTTTTACTGCTTGTCAGGATGACAAGATGGATCAAGTGAAGTGTAAGGATGAGTAGGATTTGGATTCCATTTGATCCTCTGCAGTTTTCACAATGTTATCTGCAAAGCTTGGAGCAAACATTTTAATCTTTGGGGGAAAATCAAGAAACAGGGCTTGCTTAGAGCACACCTGGAGTTTCCAACCAACAGCAAGAAGGTTTTGAGAGCTAAATTAATTATACAGCACTGGACACAGAAATCATCAGCTGTAAAAACGCTCAGGTCCCCTGAAAAGGAGGCAAAGAAAAACTATATATTAATTTTTAGTATTAATGCAACTGTTTCTCCAGGAATCTTGCTTGAATTACTTCAAAAGAACGAACCCCAAGGTGTGAATTTAAGGTGGGCTATTGCTTTCCTTTTCAAAGAGGAACATGAAGAAAAGGGAAACTAAGGAAATGTAGGAATTTCAAGATAAATTTCAGAAATGAAGATCTCAACCTCCTGAGTTTGTTTCTCTTACAGTGAAAACCAGGATGGTTTTGTGTGTAGTTCCAGGGTAGCTCACAATCAAATTTTCAGGATTTTTCATGGAAATTTTCCAGCCTGGAAGTACAGAGGGAGTATGTACAGACAGAAAAGGATGGAAAAGGGGTGGTAAACTCCCTAATAAATCTGTCAGTAGCAAAGACCCTTGGAACCAGCAGGGTTTGTAGCTTTCTCCAACTCCCACATCTCATCTTTTAACAGTATAAATAGCAGGGTTTAAAACTAGATTTCTCCACTGAAAATGTTAAATTTGCTGGCATAAGATGGCAGCTTTTGACATTAGAATATGGGGCCATTCCATGAGATTTACAGTCTCCAAGTCCATATTCCCTTGAAGATTAAACCTTCATTAAGTTCCCCCTTTTTTTCCCTTTATTTCCTGCCTTTTGCTCACATCACACTCTTAACTTTCATAAGCACTCTTGGGTTTAGTGCTTTAATAAAAACAACTTTGGTGGAGGTTTAAAGGGACCTCAGATTCTCTAAAAACCTTTTGGAAATTCACCCCTGAATCAGTAATTCAACCTGCCTTCCCTATCCCCTCGCCTCCCACCACACATCTTCATTAAGATGCATCCAAAAGAAGGCAGTCTGCAATTTCAACAATTACATCAAGGGCTTGATTTGCTTTTTCTCTCCCTATTTTTTTTTTTTTTCTCTCTCCACCATTGTTATGACTAGACAGAGGATCATACTGAGTACATTAGCCAGGCAGTGACTCAGGACACCTACTGCTTGGAATGCCATTGCACTCTGAAAGGAAAGGGATAAAACCATCTCTCCTCCAGCCCTGAACCCCACTCTGCAGCAATATTTCTGCCACAGGAATACTTTGCTGGCAGCTCCAGCCAGGCAGCGTTGGGGAGCTGCGGTAGTTTGTTGTCAAAATGAAAAATGGTTCAGTGCAAAAGGTCTCATTGCTGGGATGTGAACAATCAAGGAACACTAAGTCAAGCATTTGACAAGGAACTTTGGTCTTGCTGTTAAATACCACTTAATATTGTCCTGCCTGATAATCCCTGCTGTTTAACAACCCTGCAATCGTGGCCCAGGGATGGCATTGAGCCTCTTCTGAAGGGAAAATCTGGGCCATATGTCATGTGTCTGCCTTGCAAAGGGGAAGGCATGGCTTTTGATATCCAAGGAAAATTGAGATGTTGCAAAAAAAAAGACAATTGCAAACACGTTACAGTCTCGATCCTGCTTTGGAGTTTGGGTGCAGAGCGTTGAGGAGAGGTTGCAGTGCCAGCTGAGAGTGGTTGTGGGTGAAAAGCCGAGGAGCCCCCAGTCCTGTTGGAGGTCTGGGTATGCTGTATGAAAGGCATCCCCAGCCTTTATTGGGGGTGCAACTGGAAAGCTTTGCTGTTATCACCTTCACCTCTGCAGCTTCACCTGAAAAGTTCTTCCCCACGCTCCAGACTGTCTTTTCCAGTTAAGATTTGCTGCCTCCAGGCCGTGACCCCTCCTGTGTCTGTGCTCTGACTGGGCCTGCTCAGATAACCCTTTGAGATCTTTGGGTCATTTTTCTCATTGCCTTTCAATGCCTGATCTGGGGCCATCCCACCTCCTATGAGTCCTTTGTCTATTTTGACTTGTCTTTTTGGTGGTTGGGTTGTTTATGTAAATAACAACCTTTGTTTTTTGTGAGTTTGGTGCTCTTCTGAATGTGCACTTCTGCATTATGAATTGGGGACTGATGCTCTGAAGAGATTCTTCCCAGAGATGATAGAAGATGTTAAAGCAGAAGATTGGCAGATTATTGACCTGGAAGTCCACAGAATATTTCTTCATTTTAGCTTGGCTACAAATCCAAGCTGGAGCCAGGAATAATGATACGCACACTGATATGCTTTGTTTTTGGTCACTGATTTCCAGCCAGGAATTGCATGGGCTCACAAACAGTTTAAAGTGAACAATTGTTGCCCAGAGAAGCTGTGGCTGCCCCTGGATCCCTGGAAGTGTCCAAGGCCAGGTTGGATGGGGCTTGGAGTGATCTGGGCTGGTGGAAGGGCAGAGGGTGGGACAAGATGATTTTTAAGGTCCCTCCCAACCCAAACCACTCCATGATTCCATGAACTTGCCAGGGCAAATATTGATAATTATTTTCAGGGAGTGAATTACTGGAAGGACAAGAAGCCCAGGCAGTTAAGGAAGAGCTTTGGAGAAAAGAGGAGAGACCTGAAACGACTCAGCCTCTCCTCAGGGATGCTTCTGGGACAGTTCCCCCTGCCCCAGGGAGGAGCCAAAAGCTGAGCCTGGCACTTTTCCTGCCTCCCTGCTGCTCCTCCACCCGTGCTGTCAGGGCAGGCCTGCCCTGTGTGTACACACAGACCCAAGTGAACCGAACACCCACCTACCAAGGCGAAGAAATTCTGGGGCAGATGGCGGGTGGCAAATATTTCCCTGTGCTTGACGTGCCAGCAGGGTTCTGGCAGGTGCCCTTAGGAAAACACATCCCACATTTCTGAGCACTCAACACCCCCTCACCACCCCCCAGGGGTGACAGCGTTTCCTCAGCCTGTCCTTGGGGCTGTGCTCAACACCCGAGGGGTTCAAAGGGAAGCACAACAACTGCTGGGGGGGGGGAACTGGGAGGTGCAGAGGTTTGTGGAGATGACATTTGGATCTGGGGAAAAAGCAGGAGAGGCTCCTGGAAGCCTTGGAGAAGGCAGGAGTGGGGCTAAAGCTAAAGCAGCAGTGAGAGGACACCCTGGGAAATGGAAATAACAGACCTGGGAGAGAAACGTGGTGTGGGGCACGACAGGCTCGGAGCTGTGCTGGCCACAGGAGGGGGAGAGGGAGCCAAAGTTTCCTGAAGGGGAGGGAAATCAGAGCCCACCCTGACTGTCCTGGAGTGGGGGTTTCTGCCTGACCCTCGTCCTGTTACAGAGAGCACAGTGACAGAGCCAGGTGGTGTCACCAGCTCCATAATTCAGAGTGCTGCCACTGCAGAAAGGCTGTGAAGAGACAGAGTGCAAACACACTTACATCCCAGGAATAAATACATTCCTACTTTTTTATTTAAGCCATTTTAATTATATCAGTAAAATACAATTATCTTTATTTGCATCAATAGTTATAATTCATTAATTTATAAATTTAACACATGCATTAGGAATCAGCAAATCCCTTGACCAGATCAGCCACGTGTACCCCTCAAAATTTGACTTGTTGTAGGATACCCTTGTTTGAAATCTAGAAACTGATACAGATATAACAGGAGAGATTGTTCTTTTACATTTGTTTCTTGTTCTTTTTCTTGTTCTCAGTCTTTGTCTTGGGAAATGGATTTGGGAAGGTTTTATTGGGGGAGAAAAAAATTCAGAGAGCTCTTCAGATCTGTTAAGTTTCAGTCCAGAGAAGCAGATATCTTTAAAATTACTAAAATAATTAGAGAATCATAAAATCATGGAATGGTTTGGGTGGGAAAGGATCTTAAAGATCATTTGGTTCCATCCCCTGCCATGGATGGGGGCACCTTCCACTTAAGGTCTCATCTAATCCCCTCTGGCTTTGTGAGGCCACTCCTGTGTATTAAAAAAAGAATGAAGTGTAATTATTATCATTATTGTAATTATTATATTTGCATTATAAATTATTGCACCTCTACTTTTAAAGGCATTGCTTGCTGCCATGATTTCAGATACATATCCCAAACCTCTGTTAAACAAAACCAGGAGCAAACTGCCTAAAAATTGAAAACAAGGCTTCTTGAACCTGGTTCTGGTGCAGCAAAACTCCATTTATTCTTTAATCTAAACTTTTCCCCAGGCAGTCCTACATGAGAACAGGACTCAGATAAAAAGAGAAAGCAAGTTTCTCTCTGGAATTTGTCATGCTAGAGCGTTAGAGAGCTCTGCTCTGGGAACAGAGCAAGCAGGGAGTCACTGCTGATTTTGCCATAAAAATAAGTAAATAATGGAATGACTTTTAAAGACTGAAGGAACGGACAGAACTTGCTGTAACCTCTCTGGAAAATTGCCTTTTTCTTGCTCAGTCCTCTAAACAGGGTCTCACCTGGAAAAAGGTTCTGCCCAGTTTGGGTGTTTGGGAAGAGGGAGTTGGGAAAAGCTCGGGCAGTACCTGATGTGTGTTTAGAAGGGTTCCCACAGCCTCCCTCTGCAGGTGGAACTGTCCTCCTTCCAGGGACCTGACTGATGGTTTGGATGGGATTAGGTGTCACCACAGGTATTTCTGGTACCTCTGCAGGTCTGGGTTCACCAGCCCTCTGATGGCAGAGGAGCTGGAAGGTGTAGGACAAGCAACACCAGTGGCTTTTCTGTATTTTCAAGCTGATAATTCCCTAAATAATTACTTTCAGAAGGCAGGCAAGCAAACAACCTCCCCAAACTGCAAAAGTTTAGGCTCCAAAATTACCTGTCCTACCTGGAAATGCTGCTCCTGGAAGAGCCCTGTATTTAGAAGTCAGGCTGCTGTTGGGAAGGCACCGTGGTGTTCTAGGAAGGCATAAATAACCATCCCAGCTTTCCCATTTCTTCCCCAGAATGGATGTTACATTAGCAGATGGAGGGTTATTAATGGAGCATGGTTACAAGCCAGTTGAAATGTCCCACTCTGGATTAAAAAATGAGGTTTCCAGGATCACCCTGGATTTCAGCCCAAAGCTTTGCCTTTCGGGTTGTCAAGTCAGAGGTACTCAGAAACTGTTCTAGTAGTTCCCCTCTTGTTCCTGTCATTAACTGTGGAAACTTCTGTTCCTTCAGGATGTCAAACCAGTGGCCAGCCAGGGTACAGTGGAACTTGGTCCTCAATTCTTCTTCATCAGCCTCTAATCTAATACAGTTTGCTCTTGAGGAATGCTCTGCAAAATTCCTGTGGTAAAAGGCCAGAAAACAGTAAATCAGAGTTCTGGGCTCCTGAACTTAATTCTTTCATCCCCAACTATTCTATCTTCTAATTTTCCTCAAAACAACTAAACAAAACAAAACAAAACAGAAAAATATCTCATAATAAAAAGTAAAATTAATTTAAAAACCAATCAAAATTGATTTCTCGGCCATTCCAAATTCTTCTTCATTGTCTAGAGATTTCCTGTTCTTCTTTACCATCTGGCCAAGTGACTTCAGAAAAACCATTCAGCTAATTTTTAGTAGCCAGTTTTTTTCCTGAAAGGAAAGTGATTGGATCTTTCTCAAAAAAATTATAGGAAAACCCCAGAGTTTGCTGAAATCAGATTCTCAGCAATGTGGTTGGAAAGGAACAACTTTCTCCCGTCTTTCTTTGAAAGTTATGGGCTCTAATGGTCACTCCAAATTCTACTCCCTGAGTATCCATTTTCATGGATCTGCCCTGGAACCCAACTGGGCCCGTTGCAGCTCTGGGAGACTGGGAGCAGATTGAGTCACCCAAATCACTCTGCACCTTGGGGTTTCACCATCAAATATAAACCTTATTATCCTGAGCTGCTTCCTGAACTGGCTCCTTTCCAGGTTTTTTTTTTTTTTCCTTGCCAAAATACTTGGCTGTCTGTGGGGACGTTCTCCATATTTTAACTTCCTGAATTGCAGTTAATGGGACCCACCTGGTCTGGGTTGGAGATGAGTCAGCAGAAGAGTCCAGCGTGTTCAGAGAGAGCCCTTGAAAGTCGTGTGTAACAGAGGCTCAGACCCAGACAGGGAGCCGGGATTTACGTCACCGGGGCTGGGAACTGCATCTGCTGCAGTGCTGAGGCAGGAGCTGCACTGCAGTCTTTGTTCCTGGGCTTTTATTGAAGTGTCTGGCCAGAAATTTAATATTTCAAATATCAGCTGCCTTTGTGGTTGCTGCAATTTGAGAGGGCAGTTGAGTAAAGACCCTGAGGTCGAGGCAGGTCTTTGCTGATCACATCACACTGGTCTGAGCTGCAGTGGAAATATGGGCTGGAATTTCTTTCTCTTCTCATCATGCCAGCTGAAAATGCTGCTGCTGACAGCAGTTCTTCAAGACTGGTTTTAACACCTCCTAGGTGGGTTTCAGAGCCCGTTCTTGGCTGAGGATAAGCCAAGTGGTACCTAAACCTTGCTGATGCTCCTTTCTGCAGTCAGGGCATTCAGCCCTCTCCACCTTTCTGTTTGATGGACAACAAAGTTATTCCCTTGCAGAGCTGTGGGACAGGCACATAATCAGCGTTTTTGGGTTGGATTCACATACAAAGTTCTGATGGACATGATGGGTAAATGCAAAACAAGCCCAACTTGCCTTTCTTAGCTGATGTGATGGTTGGTTATTGAAACTTCTTTATCTCTTCCCAGAGAAAAGGATCTAACCCTTTCCAGAACAGATCCATCATTGGAAGGAGCAAGACCCGAAGTACAATCTTTCATTCCTGCTCCATCCTTTCTTCTCACTGGTAATTGAAGTGCTCAAGCTGAGCCAAGACTAGATGAAACCCTCCAAATGTGCATTTGTGGTTTGCAGAGAATTCCCTACATCCATGTGCCATGCTTGTGAGGGAGGGAAAAAAACTAAGTCAGCAGAAGATGTTTCCTTGGAGGCAGTGAGAGGTTCACCCCCCAAATGAACTTCCCTGAGAGGGTGAATTAAAAACCATATGAAATGATTGATAGGAAATTGTCAGTTCTTCTCCAGCCAATTCCAGAAGTCAGGCAGCTGTTTAGGCAAACACAAGCATCTCAGAAGAAGGGCTGCCCTCTTCACAAACAGGTTATTCTGAGTGTGCTCTCGGGGGCTGCCCCGTTAGCAAGATCCTAAAGCCAGCAGCAGGAGATGGGAACACACTTGCCTTTGCTGCTTTTTTCACTCTATCTGTCAAATTAGCAAAGAAATCCCCTGCAGTTTGCAGCAATGATTGTCCACTGGTGTCCTGGAGGGAACCAGCCATGGATGAATTAGAGTTAATAAATAGGTGTGCAGCAAGGCTAATCTGCAGGTTTGTCTCAACTGGAGAATTTTGGGGATTTTTTTTTGGTTTTTCCTAAGGTTTGTGCTGAAATGAAAGATACTTTTGTGACTTCAAATTCCAAGCAAGGAACATTCTCATTCTCACCTGGGACTATGAGAATAACGCAGCCCCAGCTCGGTTGTCGAAGGCAGCGCCACCTCCGTGTTTCCAGACAAATCCTTGCTCCTAATTAAAATAAACAATGGGATTCCTCGCAGCCACGAGGTCTTCAATAAACCCAAGCTTAAAAAAAAAAAAAAAATAAAATATAGAGCGAGGGAAGATAATAGTTTAATTAATAGAAGCTGGCCCCCTTCCAAAGCACACTGTGGCAGTTGGAGAGGGAGAAGCGGGGAGGCTCGGGGTGGTTGGCGGATGAGGAGCATCTCTCATGACGAGTCTTGCAGGGAAATGCCAGTCACGCTCCAGCAGAGCCCGTCAGGTGTCTGGGCTGTGCTGCAGCCCCTTCAGGATACCTGTCCCAGCCTGTGTGCCCTCCCTTCCAGAGGGAGCAGCTTCAAATGAACCCTGCTGGATGCTCGGCTGAAGGGCGAAATTATCCCCCTGGTGCTGCCTGGCTGGGAGGGAGGGGGAGGAAAATTCCTGGCCCAGGTGAGGGATTCAGAAGGATCCCAGGGAGCTGTCACAGGCCGGGGCACGTCGGGCACAGGAACAGGAAGGATCTGCCACTGCCAGGAGGCTCAAAGCAAAAGGTGTCAGACCCACTTCCATCTTGCTCAGGTATCAACCCGTGGCTTCCAATGCAAATATTTTCCCTCCAGACCACTTTCCAGATTTCCAGAGGCAAAGGAGGTGAGCCTCGTGCCAACGGCACCAGCGCTGCAGGTAGCCAAGATTTTTCCTTGGAAGGAGTAGGTGTGGGGCAGTGTGAGAGCTCCTCTCCCTGCTCCCTCCTCTTTCCTTTGCTCCATACAGACCTGTCTGTGATTTTTCTCCACCCTCCCTGGTGTAGCTGTTGGTGCAGACTTTGTTTGTTAGAAGACCCTCCTTGTTCCTGCCTGCACTGTCCCTCTCGGGAAGTCAATCAGTCCAGGTTCGTTTCAGCCAAAGCCGTGGCTCAGCTGGGAACTGAAACTGCCCAGCTCTGCTCTTCATTTTTGGCCAACAACAGCCAGGCAGTGCATTCACAGAACCCTAAATTTAAACGTGGAAGGGCCACAGTGCAGAGTTCCAGGCAGGGAGAGGCCGTCACTGCCATCTCCTGCTGCAGCACAGGTTGTGTCCGTGTCTGACACTCGGGTGGGTCCAACCAAGGATGGTGGGAGTTTGGATCACACTGGAAACCTGCAGACCTGTGTCTGCTCCTCACTGCCCTCAGCTGGGTTTAACTAAGCTGTTTGTGAGGGGTTCTGGTGGCCAAGAAACCGTGCAGAGCTCCTGAGCTCCCAAGCAGCTCCCCCAAAAACTGCTTTTATGGATGTCTCCCTGGTGCAGTGCACAGAATCAGGGGACAGTGGCTGGTTTCTGCTCTGGGGTAGGAGGGGTGTGTGGCTGCTGGAGTTAATCATCCTTCAGGGGCACAGCAAGGCACAGCAGAGCCAGGTGTGTCTGATTTCCCCAGGGCCTGATTATCTCATGATAACCACATCCTCTGAAGTTGATTTTCTGCTGGGTTTTCCCAGGTTTTCATACAAAGGGATGATTTAGATAAACTGAATGGACCATAAAATTTACCAGGTGAACTCCAAACACCCCTAAACCCCGTCCCCTGGTTGTGGGAGGGTGCCTGTGGCACAGGGCAGCACTGCTCCATGCCAAACACTGCGGGAGCCACAGCTTTCCCTCGGGACACAGCAACTGGCCGGTTGGGTTGGATCCTGTCCTGCAGGGGCATCATAGCCTTCAGCACTGGGGCTTGGGAATTCCTCCAGCCCCAAAAATCCAGCCCCAAAAACTCCTGAGTGGCATTTCCTCCCCTGCCAGGAGCTCACATGGTGAGGCTGGACAAGGCACTGCACTGCTCTGTGTGTTGTTTTCCAACAGCAAGAAGAGCAATGACTTAATCTCTGATGGATATGAGAAGAGTTCAGTCTTCTTTAGATCACTGAGTTAATTCCAACAAAAACCTCTGCAGACACTTTGGATACTATTATTAGTAGTAACACAGTAATAACCCACTAATAGCCAAGATAGGGATTTTATGCAGCCAACCCTCCTTCTTAATTATTAGTTTTACTTCAAAGCAAACAGGGAAAAAAAAAAAAAAAAAAGGAAAAAAACCCACCCTGTTGACAGTCTCAGCACCGAGAGGAGAGCCCAGACTCCCATGTCTTGTAGGAAATGTGACATTTCAGTTAATGTGTCTAAAAATAAAAGGGAAGCGGCGGAGAAAGTGCCTGTTACCTGCAGGTCCAGCCCCACCCCGCTGCATTCTTTGCCTGATGAGATCTTTTTGTGACAGAGCCAAACACCAGGTTTCCAAGAGCCAAAGTGTCACTCAAAAGTGGTAATTTCACCCCCATCCTTGCTCACCACCATCAATGCTTCAGCTCTGACAGTGGAGCCGTGACGGGTCCTTTTCCTGGGAGGGAGTTTGACTCAGAGCAGAATATTCATTTTCCTGAGGTTTGCCCTCATCTGGAGAGCTGAATTTAGGGGCAGGTTATTGCTTCTTTCGCTTGTGGGTCATTCTGGCCACGCTGGCCAAGCTGAAAAATTAAGAGGGAGTTCTGAGCTCCTGTGAAGTGGTCCCAGCTCTGCATGGACCATCCCACCCGCCAGCCCTTGGTGACAGAGCGTGTTCTCCAGGACTGAGGCTGGAGCTGCCTCTGCCAGGGCTCCAAAAGGACCTCTCCCCCTGCCATTCCCTGAATGTGTGTTGAAGATGCCATGGGAGATGGCACAGTCCCGCTGGCAGCTCGTGCTCCTCGTGGCTCCAGACTCAAATCTCTGCCTCAACCCCGAGTTGAGAAATTCTGGAGGAAACTTTTTCATCATGATTCACCAAACCACAGCTTTTCTCGCAGGAGTTTTGAGCAAAGCTCCCCAGATCCAGGGGAGCTGCTGGCTTCTGACAGTGAGAGACATCTCCAACAGGCAGGGAGAATATTTGACTTGGAGGCACCGAGGTCCCAAATGAGAACTTTCACCACAGCTTTTGTGGGACGTGAAAATTGTCAGGCATC
This sequence comes from Empidonax traillii, assembly GCF_003031625.1. NCBI lineage: Eukaryota > Metazoa > Chordata > Aves > Passeriformes > Tyrannidae > Empidonax > Empidonax traillii. The sequence continues at coordinate 404,925 of NW_020955840.1, forward strand.
TTTGGATTTTAACCAGAATTCCTTTTTCTTTTTTTTTTTTCTTTTTTTTTCTTTTTTTTTAGGAATATTTTTTCTGAAGCATCGCTCTTCTTGGTTTTATTTTGAGC
>NW_020955840.1:405052-415770 GCF_003031625.1 Empidonax traillii
ATGCCAGTCACGCTCCAGCAGAGCCCGTCAGGTGTCTGGGCTGTGCTGCAGCCCCTTCAGGATACCTGTCCCAGCCTGTGTGCCCTCCCTTCCAGAGGGAGCAGCTTCAAATGAACCCTGCTGGATGCTCGGCTGAAGGGCGAAATTATCCCCCTGGTGCTGCCTGGCTGGGAGGGAGGGGGAGGAAAACTCCTGGCCCAGGTGAGGGATTCAGAAGGATCCCAGGGAGCTGTCACAGGCCGGGGCACGTCGGGCACAGGAACAGGAAGGATCTGCCACTGCCAGGAGGCTCAAAGCAAAAGGTGTCAGACCCACTTCCATCTTGCTCAGGTATCAACCCGTGGCTTCCAATGCAAATATTTTCCCTCCAGACCACTTTCCAGATTTCCAGAGGCAGAGGAGGTGAGCCTCGTGCCAACGGCACCAGCGCTGCAGGTAGCCAAGATTTTTCCTTGGAAGGAGTAGGTGTGGGGCAGTGTGAGAGCTCCTCTCCCTGCTCCCTCCTCTTTCCTTTGCTCCATACAGACCTGTCTGTCATTTTTCTCCACCCTCCCCGGTGTAGCTGTTGGTGCAGACTTTGTTTGTTAGAAGACCCTCCTTGTTCCTGCCTGCACTGTCCCTCTCGGGAAGTCAATCAGTCCAGGTTCGTTTCAGCCAAAGCCGTGGCTCAGCTGGGAACTGAAACTGCCCAGCTCTGCTCTTCAGTTTTGGCCAACAACAGCCAGGCAGTGCGTTCACAGAACCCTAAATTTAAACGTGGAAGGGCCACAGTGCAGAGTTCCAGGCAGGGAGAGGCCGTCACTGTCATCTCCTGCTGCAGCACAGGTTGTGTCCGTGTCTGACACTCGGGTGGGTCCAACCAAGGATGGTGGGAGTTTGGATCACACTGGAAACCTGCAGACCTGTGTCTGCTCCTCACTGCCCTCAGATGGGTTTAACTAAGCTGTTTGTGAGGGGTTCTGGTGGCCAAGGAACCGTGCAGAGCTCCTGAGCTCCCAAGCAGCTCCCCCAAAAACTGCTTTTATGGATGTCTCCCTGGTGCAGTGCACAGAATCAGGGGACAGTGGCTGGTTTCTGCTCTGGGGTGGGAGGGGTGTGTGGCTGCTGGAGTTAATCATCCTTCAGGGGCACAGCAAGGCACAGCAGAGCCAGGTGTGTCTGATTTCCCCAGGGCCTGATAATCTCATGATAACCACATCCTCTGAAGTTGATTTTCTGCTGGATTTTCCCAGGTTTTCATACAAAGGGATGATTTAGATAAACTGAATGGACCATAAAATTTACCAAGTGAACTCCAAACACCCCTAAACCCCGTCCCCTGGTTGTGGGAGGGTGCCTGTGGCACAGGGCAGCACTGCTCCATGCCAAACACTGCGGGAGCCACAGCTTTCCCTCGGGACACAGCAACTGGCTGGTTGGGTTGGATCCTGTCCTGCAGGGGCATCATAGCCTTCAGCACTGGGGCTTGGGAATTCCTCCAGCCCCAAAAATCCAGCCCCAAAAACTCCTGAGTGGCATTTCCTCCCCTGCCAGGAGCTCACGTGGTGAGGCTGGACAAGGCACTGCACTGCTCTGTGCTTGTTTTCCAGCAGCAAGAAGAGCAATGACTTAATCTCTGATGGATATGAGAAGAGTTCAGTCTTCTTTAGATCACTGAGTTAATTCCAACAAAAACCTCTGTAGACACTTTGGATACTATTATTAGTAGTAACACAGTAATAACCCACTAATAGCCAAGATAGGGATTTTATGCAGCCAACCCTCCTTCTTAATTATTAGTTTTACTTCAAAGCAAACAGGGAAAAAAAAAAAAAAGGAAAGAAACCCACCCTGTTGACAGTCTCAGCACCGAGAGGAGAGCCCAGACTCCCATGTCTTGTAGGAAATGTGACATTTCAGTTAATGTGTCTAAAAATAAAAGGGAAGCGGCGGAGAAAGTGCCTGTTACCTGCAGGTCCAGCCCCACCCCGCTGCATTCTTTGCCTGATGAGATCTTTTTGTGACAGAGCCAAACACCAGGTTTCCAAGAGCCAAAGTGTCACTCAAAAATGGTAATTTCACCCCCATCCTTGCTCACCACCATCAATGCTTCAGCTCTGACAGTGGAGCCGTGACGGGTCCTTTTCCTGGGAGGGAGTTTGACTCAGAGCAGAATATTCATTTTCCTGAGGTTTGCCCTCATCTGGAAAGCTGAATTTAGGGGCAGGTTATTGCTTCTTTCACTTGTGTGTGTTCTTTCCTGAATGTGTGTTGAAGATGCCATGGGAGATGGCACAGTCCCGCTGGCAGCTCGTGCTCCTCATGGCTCCGGACTCAAATCTCTGCCTCAACCCCGAGTTGAGAAATTCTGGAGGAAACTTTTTCATCATGATTCACCAAACCACAGCTTTTCTTGCAGGAGTTTTGAGCAAAGCTCCCCAGATCCAGGGGAGCTGCTGGCTTCTGACAGTGAGAGACATCTCCAACAGGCAGGGGGAATATTTGACTTGGAGGCACCGAGGTCCCAAATGAGAACTTTCACCACAGCTTTTGTGGGACGTGAAAATTGTCAGGCATCTTTGGATTTTAACCAGAATTCCTTTTTCTTTTTTTTTTTTCTTTTTTTTTCTTTTTTTTTAGGAATATTTTTTCTGAAGCATCGCTCTTCTTGGTTTTATTTTGAGCTAAAACTGAAAGCAGATGGAGGAGATGAGGTTTTGTGCTTTTTTTAAGGGAAATAGTGAAATCATCAAATTTTGCTTAGAATGAAGTTTATGGAAATGGCTGCAAGAATCTTCTCGTGCAAGGTGATGCCCTAGGAGTGCAGCCTGGCCTGGAACACTTCCAGGGAATTGGGCAGGGCTCACCTGCCATAACACAAGAGCATTCAGGTGTTTTTTTCCAGTGGGACAGTGATGGAATTTTGCAGGTTGGGTCTCCTGTCTGTAACTTCCAAGCTGCAAACCTTCAAGAGCAGGTTCAGTGTTTAACAGAATAGTCATTTGGGTTGGTAACCAAGCCCTGGAGTTTGTGGAGCTGACACAGGGCTTGTTGAAGTGCTGCTCTCTGAAGGGTTGTTTTCTGGCCTGGAGCTGTGTCAGGGCAGGCTCAGGGTGGATCTCAGCAAAAGGTTCTTCCCCCAGAGGGTGGTTGGCACTGAACAGGCTCCCCAGGGCAGTGGGCACAGCCCCAAGGCTGCCAGAGCTGCAGGAGGCTTTGAATGATCCTCTGGGGCACAGGGGGTGACTCTTGGGGATGGGCCTGGGCAGGGCTGAGGGTTGGACTGGATGATCCTGGTGGGTCCCTTCCAACCCAGCATAATCCGTGTGACTCTGTGTGGCCAGACAACTCCCAAAGAGCAGCCCCTGAACCCTGGAAATCCAGATTCAGGACTTGGCCAAACCTGTGTGGTGACATACCATGGGTGGGAAGGAGTGCAGGGAGATGAAAGCCCTGAATCCTCAAGCTAAAAAAAAAAAAAAAAATTGAAAAAAAAAAGAGGGTTGTATTTTGAAATGATTCCTGTACCACCTCTCACTGTACACAAGCAAATAAACATGGAGTGTGTGTGGGGGGGGGATCTCCTTGCACAGGATGCCAACAGATGGCAATATTTTATCGTCACACAGCCAGCCCTTCACTCCTGTGCTCTGCAGGGTTTGCATCTTCTTCACTGTGCCATTGGGAGGTGGGGAAGCTCTTGCTTGTCTGGTCCTAGAAATACCAATATCACCAGTGTGATATTTGATTCTTGAAGGGGATTGCAGTGGATGTTCCAGTGAATGTCACCTGGGAGACCCTCACAGGAGTGTCTTAAAAAGCACTTGTGTGTCTTTGTGCAAACCCAAATGGTGTAGAAGGCGCTGGTGTCCCTTCACCCCCCGTGGCTCAGAAATGTGTCAGTGAGAGCAAACAGCCCCCCAGGGTCCAGGAGGGCTGCTCTCAGAGAGCTTTCTGGTTGAACATGCCAGTTCTGTCAGAAATGAACCTCCTCAGTCCCTGTTGGTCACTTTTTCCCCCCGTCATTGAGAGCAAACATTTGGCAGGGGAGGGAAAGAAGATGGCCCTCAGCATATTGTCCTGTTTACTTGTTCTCAGCTCACTTTTGGAAGTAAATTGGTCTTTTCCTCCTTCTCTTTGGCCAGGAATCCTCGTGTCTTTACAAACCTATCAGTGAATGTGCCCCTTCCCCTCCCACCATGCCAGTAGCTGATGGGCCCTGTGCCACGTCCTGCACCCTCTGACAGCAATGCAGCAGCTCTGACCTCTGCAACCAGGGCAGGGCTCCAGCAGCAAATCCACACAGGCAGTAAAAAACGAGACCACCAGAAGACCAACTGCCATTTATTTCTCTTTTAAAAAGTGTTTCTTTCTTTCTCTCCCCCAGCAGACTTCCCCCGTGTTGAAAGGGATCCCCTGGTCACAGAGTCAGCGGGCGAGGCTGCCGAAAGCTTTGACAGTCGGTGGAGTGGAACGTGACAACAGCCGGGAGCAGCTCCCACCCCTGCAGCCCTTTCCCTGAGTGGACCTCCCTCCGAGAGCAGCTTCACATCCTTCCTCAGCCAGGCCCCCTCCAATCCCCTCCTCTCCAGCGGTCCCCACGCCGAGGGGGTCCCCAGGTTGTCCTTTTCCACAGGTACTGCTCAAGCAAACAGCACAGAGTATTTGCTGGGTGCAGCGCTCTAAATCGTATTAATGTGGCCAATAAAGGATTTATGGCCAATAAAAATTCCACAGTGGCGTGGCTGCTCCGTGAGGAGGATGAATGAGGGACCCAGGCAGAGTGTCAGAAGTCCTGGGAGGAAGAGGAGGGCAGGGGGAGGAAGTGGCTCCATGAGGCTCTCAGAGGGCCCATGAGCTGGGGATGGGCCCATTGGAGAGTTTCTGATTGCAGAGTTTGACTTGTGAGCAACAACCAGAACTGCAGAAATCATCACAGAACCATGGAATGGTTTTGGGTTGGGAGGGACCTTGAAGATCATCCAGTTCCACCCCCCTGCCATGGGCAGGGACACCTTCCACTAGCCCAGGGTGCTCCAACCTGGCCTGGAACACTTCCTGGGCAACCTGCTGTGTTGGTGGTTTGGCTACGGGGGCATAAAAAGTGCCATTATAAACCAAAGCACAGGCCTGTCTTCCCTGTTGGCTAAAGATTTAATTGCCTTGATGGAGGGAATAGAGACACCCCTTAATGGGCTGGATTCCAGTGATTCTTCATCCATTCACCTCGTAGTCATTATATCACACCGGTATTATTCCTTGGGGAATAATGGAAAGCCAGGGTAAAGACCAGTTTGGGTGACATTCTTACCTTCCCAGGCCCAACATGTTCATGCTTTTTGCTTGTTGATAGGTGTCACTATTGAAGTTCTTATGGCTGTTTGATCTCAGTGATTGTTGTAAACTCAGGGTATCTGAAGAGCTTATTGGTTTGGGGGATCTCAGAAAACTATGGGTTGGTTTGATCTTTTTTTTGTTTATTTATTTTGTTGGAGTCGAAGATAAATAATGAGAGAGTTCCAGAGAAAAATCACCTCCCTTTATGCATTAGCTCACTGGAGTAGATATAGGAGGGAAATTAGGATCCCTAATTGCCAAGGCTGATTGGCATCTGGAGCCCTGTGAGTCAGAGGGTGTTTCTGAGACTCTTTGGAGACAGGCAGGCTCCTGGTGTTCCTGACAGGTATCTGTGCTGCCACTTCCCAGGGATGTGCACAGGCACTTGCTATTTTTAGCTGGAACATAGAGGAAGAGGAGAAGGGAAGAGACATGAACTCATGGAACAGTTTATGAATTGTCTCTGACATTCTGCTGCCCAGTCAGATCTGTTTCTTAGCCCACACGAGTTTTGCCAGCATCTTTCCGTGCTGCCACCCAAAAGAACATTCCCCCTCTCTGGAGGTGACTGAGCTGGTGTTGGGGAATGCCATCCTACAACAATGACAGCAGCACCGGGAGGAGAGAGGCCCTCCTGGCTGCAAACACAAACAGATGAGGTTTTTTGTTTGCTTACTTCTGGGGCTTTTTTTTTTTTTTTTTTCCGTGCTAATTCGTAGGTGACTTTCCACTTGACATCTCTGGAAAGAGGCTGCTCCAGCAGAACCTGTGCCTGGGAGCACCACCACCCTCTAGAACAACAAACCCACGGGGAGGTGTGAGGCTGAGAGCCCTGGCAGGGCAGGGCAGGGCACAAACAGGGGCTGGGGCCGCGCCCGGCGCTGGCAGGGCCAGGCTGTGCCACCCGGGCTCTGCTGCCCCAGCCCTGCCCCAGCCTGGCAGAGACCCTGGGGAAGCTCAAATCCTCACCCCCTTGGACCTGTTCACACTGGGGGAAACACAGCTAGATTGGAAACTCCCCTTGGGATGGGATTGTTTTGGAGCCCCCTGGGAGCACAGACCTGCTCCAGTGGAGGAGCGTGTCCAGCTCCTCCTGGGGCACATCTTTATCTTCCTGGGGCACATCCTCATCTTCCTGGAGCACATCCTCATCCTGGAGCACATCCTCATCTTCCTGGGGCACATCCTCATCCTGGGGCACATCCTCATCCTCATCCCATGGCACAAGGCTGAATCTCCCATTCCCTCCTGAACGGGGCAGGATTCAGGATTTGCCGTGGCCACTCCTGACCCCCTCGAGGATTTGTGGCTCTCTGCCCCCTCCTCACACCTGGTGTGCCATGAGATGGGAATCCTCCCCTCGGCTCCATGTTCCTGGTGGTTTTGCAGCCCTGGATTTGCCTCCTCTGTGTTTCTCTGGAAGCAAGCACAGCCACAAAGCTCTCCACGAGCACAAACTCTTGCCCAAGCTGCTGTGTGTGTATTTAAAGTGCGTGCACACACACACACACACACACAGATCGACATCTAATTATAGACTTGCCCTTTTTTATTTCAATCATTTCTGATGCAGGCAAAGGGTCCTGTACTTCAGATCACATGTTCTTGCATTGTATGATGTGATGGAAATTAACACCTTAATATATATATGAAAAACAGCTCCAATTAGATTTTTTTTTTTTCTTTTACTGTGTTTCCTGCTCCTTATGACTAAGTGTGGGTAATTATCTTGGCTCACTTTTTCCACTCCACCCATGCTCAGAGAAAACCTGTTGCAAGTTTTCTGGAGATTTTGCTTTTTTTCCTCCCTTACTTTTCGTTGGCACTTTTGTTAATTAAAAGCTTTGCAAATTGCTGGATGTGATAATTATTTTTATTTCGGCTTAGCGACATTAAAATTAGAGATTTGTCATGCTTTAAAGGAGAAATTTAAGTGTCCAACATGACTGTTTTTCTTTTGCTACATAAATTGCAAATTTTCCAAAAGCTTATGAAGAATATCCTCATATTAAAAAAGAAGAAAAAAAAAAGGATCAGACCAAATAATGACAGAAAAACTCTGTTGTTCAGTTCTGAACAACCTCCTTTTCTTGCCACTTTCTTCCAGTTTGCTCCCAGTTCTGTGGCATTCTGGACCTTGGAAGGTTTGTTATGATAAGGCCACATCTACAAATCTACATCATTTTCCCAGAGCAGAAATGCCAGAGAGGGGAAAAAAAAAAAACCTCCCAGCAGAGATTTTCTGTGTTCCCATTGTATGATGGACCCAAATTCTGCTTGGGCAGAACTGTCCCCAAAACTGTGGCTGTACAAAGAAAATGAGGAGTTTTCATTCTGTACCACCAGGTCAGTGTTTTCCTAAGTCATCACCCCTTTCTTCTTGAGGATATTTTAAGAGCAGAAAATATGGAATTTGGAAGCAGGGCTCTATTTTCTAATGTTATTTTACCTTGTTCTACAATGAACATTAACACAGTTTAAAAACATAAACCCCAAGCTTCAATTCTGTTGAATTTCTTCGGCTGTTCTTCCTCCCACGGATGTCATCATCTTCCAAAGCATCGTTGGGATCTTTGCCACTCCTGCTTCCCCAGTATGACCATCACTAGGAGAAACAGCAGTAGATTAGAGCTTGTGAGCGCAGCACTGAATTGATTTCAATCCCATTCTCTTGTCTGTAGACCCAGACTTTTGGAATTATACATTTTCCCATGTAATGGGATGGAATCAGGCAAAATGCAGCAGTAAATTGTCAGATAATGCCCTTCATTCATAGAACATTTCACACATAAAGAGCAAAAAAATATAAACACTGACCTCCATGGATCAAATGAAATGGGTCTCCCAGGCATTTTCTCCTGACCTCTGAAACATCCATAACTTACTTTCTTTTCTCCAATAAATGTATTCCAACCTCTTAAAGGATTTTACTGTTTTGGTCTGAAGAGAGGCTTATTCTCCTCTCAGTGGCTGAACAGCCCTAATTTTGGCTTCTAGAAGATTCAGAGATGGGGCTGGGAGCAGCCTGGGCGAGTGGAAGGTGTTCCTGCCCATGGCAGGGGGTGGAATGAGATGAGCTTTAAGATCCTTCCAACCCAAACCATTCCATGATTCCAGGGTGCTCCTGGGAGAGCAGGAATACTCTGCTCGAAATGAGCTCGTGCTGAACAGCAGAATATGGAACGAGGTTTTGTTTCGTGGTTCGCTTTGGTTCCAGACACTGTGAGAGAAGAGGCATCTTTACACAATGATTTCTCACTTTCCCTGGTTCCAAATGCTCCTCAGAGCCTCCTGTCACAGACTGCACTATTTTGACATGTGTGTGTGTGTCTCCCTGTCCCTCTGCCCTCGCCCCTGACCCCGGGGCACGAGTGGGCAACTCACCCAGGGGCAGAATGAGAGGCAGCCTCAAAGCAAAATTATGCAGCTCCTCACCATGAGGAATTAACAGATGACACTTCTGACAAGTGCAAATGAAGAATTTCCAGGAGAAATAATCTTAGAGTTTTCTGCAATTAATTATCAAGCATAATTATAACAAAATAAAGAGGGAAAAGGCCGTGTCCCAGACATAACGTGGAATTCCATAGAAGGATTCTGGCATTTTTAATGTTGAAATAATGAATGATTGGAGTGGAAATCTGGCATTTACCTTCCTTCTCGTCATAAGTGGCCATGCCTCTCCAAATCTTTGCCCTCCCAGTGTCTTCCCTTCGTGACCGTGAAACGCTGAGACCTCTCTGTTAATTAAAAATTAGAACACGCAGATCTGCTACAGGATTGGGCAGGCAGGAGCGTGAGCTGGAATTTGGGGGGGAGAGGGGCTGCTCTGCTCTCCACAGGTGGAAGAGGAGCAGTGGGGATTCCTGAGTGCTTCCCAGCATCATCCCAGCCGGGCATCCGCAGGCTGCGCTGCCGGAGGGAGCCCGTGGGTTTTCCTGAATTACCTCGGCGTTCCTGCCGCTCTCAGCGGGGACCTGTTTGGTCTTGCCTTCCGCCACAACAGTTCCCACAGCCCGGGCGAGCAGGAAGGTTCAGGTGCAGGTTACAGACTTGCAGTCATCCAGAAAATTGACAGCCCACAGCAGGAGATGGGCTCGGCGCTGTCTCCCGGAGAGGATTTTTTTTCCCCCTCGCCCGGTGAGACGCGTGTGAGGAGCAGGGAAACCATCGGATCCTTTTGTTCTGCCACTTCCCCTGCTTTGTCGGCGGATCCAGGGGCAGATCCAGGGGGGATTCCAGCCCCAGAGTGCTGCCCGTGGCATGGGCTGCCTGCTCTGCTCTCCCTGCAGCTCGGGGAGCCCCGTGAGAGGCAAGAAGGGATTGAGAGGGGAAAGAAGAGTTTTAGGGATGAGTAGGAAGTGGAGGAAAAGGATAGATCCTAATTCTGGGATGATGGTGATCGCAGATGAAACTCCCAAGGTTTTGATCCCTTCTTTTCCTTTTTTAGTACTTGCTACCATCTCCCAACCACAAAATGTTCCTGGTGGCTGTTTGCTGGAGAAAAAAGAAAAAAATAAATAAAAAAGTGGGGAAAACCCAACCTTAGGCCTTTGATTCCATGAAAGAACAGTGGTCACATTTGCTGTGCAGAATTGAGTTGCTCTGCTGGTTTAGGTCCCACTTCATCCAAAGCCTGAAGGAATAAATCGCCATCACCTCCCATTATCGTTCATGTCAGTAAAAAGCAGAATTTCTGATGTAGAAATGTCACCTTTGGGGTCCAACCCCTGCCCAGTGTGCGCTTCCCAATCCTGTAAAAAACGTGTGGGTTGTGTTCTGGGCTCTGCCACCCCGTGGCTTGGCCTGGACTGAGTGTTTTCCTCCCCCTCCACCCACCCCCAGTTCTTCTGCAGTGCAAGGAAAAATCATGGTCACACCGTGAGCTACAGGAGTGAATCCCAGGGCTGGATCTCATTTGTCTGCTTTCCTGAGCAACGTCCTGGGTGCCACAAGCCCTTCCCTGCAGAAATTCTGGGAAGCAGGTTCGGCAAAGAAAGGCACGGGTTACGCCACAACTGATTGTTCAAGCCTTAGTGCTTTGTTGAATCAGGATGTGAAAAGTCAGCTGAGGGAGAATAAAGCCTGGCTTTGGAACAAAGCTGTGTTGAGTGAGGTTCATTCACGGAGAGCAAACACCATTTTCCTGAGAATGGACGTCGGTTATTCTAATTCCGATTTATTTTTTTTTTTTTTCCCCTAAGATGTCAAAGTGATGAAGAACAACACAACAAATAATGTCTAATCCACGCTGGTGGGGGGTTTTCTGAGCTTCGGATCCGGAATGGACGTTACAGATTCCAGGTTACTGATCATCTGTGTCGAGTGTGTAAAATACCTTCTCTTTGAACAGCTGCGTTTCCTGAAGAATCAGGGAATCCCAGAGTGGTTTGGCTTGGAAG
>NW_020955840.1:415898-430579 GCF_003031625.1 Empidonax traillii
CAACACAACAAATAATGTCTAATCCACGCTGGTGGGGGGTTTTCTGAGCTTCGGATCCGGAATGGACGTTACAGATTCCAGGTTACTGATCATCTGTGTCGAGTGTGTAAAATACCTTCTCTTTGAACAGCTGCGTTTCCTGAAGAATCAGGGAATCCCAGAGTGGTTTGGCTTGGAAGGGACCCGAGAGATCATCCAGATTTCACCCAGTGAACCACTCTGCTGTAAAAGAGCAGCTATTATTACCACTTTCCTCTTTTCTTGTCTTTTCAGCGTGGACATGTGACTCTGAGCACACTCCCCAGCAGCTTTTACCCTGCCAGCATTTGGGGGGGGAGGTATTTTTACTGTTCTCAGTTCAGGACACAGTTTTTTTCTCACCACCTCCTACTCTATTTATTTCTATTTATTCTGCACTTGCGCTCCAGCTCCAAGAGGGAAAATGAGCATCCCTGGTGCTAAATCAGCCCCAAAGAGCAGCACGTGGTGTCACTTCCAGCTCCAGCCTGGTGGGGTGACTGGGAGCAGAGCCCTTATCTGCCTGTCTGATCAGCCCCAGGGGAGCAACCAGGGCCCTTCTCCCCTCACTCACCTGTTCAGACCTGCTGCTTTTTGCTCCCTGACATGGAAATGAGCATCAAGAGAAAATGCTGTTCAGGGAAGAGAGGACTCAACCCCAGAACTGATGTGGGTGCTGGGAATGGCTCAGGAAGGGATTCCCCTTCCAACCTGCTGCTGCTCCGTCGGGGGCCAAGGCTGGCAGTTCAAAGGACAACACGGAAATGTCATCCCTGAGCCAACAAAAGTACTGAAATTGGACTAGGAGGGATTTAATAATTCACAGCAGTGTCATTTCTGAAGTCAGTCGTGACTGGGAAGTCCTCTTTCCCTGGCTGTGGTTGAGCTCTTTCCCAAGGACTGCAGGAGATTTTGTCCTCTGGCCTGTGACCTCCAAAGCTTGTCCACAGGAGAGTCATCCCATTTTATGAGGGCATTTGCAGCTAGTAAACAATAAGGGATAAATAAATAATGCTTCCCTCACTCTCCACCTGATCTGGGCCCATAACTGACAGCACAGTCTCTTTTTGTCATGGAAATCCCAGAGAAGCTGGGTTTGTTCACCCTTCAAAGGATTGAGCACCGTTGGTTCGTTTTTGCACACTTCCATTTTTCTGTTCTTTTTTTTTTGGTGGTCAAAATTCGAAGGAGCAACAAGAGAAAACCCACCCTCCAAAGAAAGCCAAAGATGAGCAAAAAGAAGTAGGTGCAAAGCCTGCTGCTGCTTTGGTTTTTAGAATCCTCACCTTGGGGTTTTGCTGCTGCTGCTGAAAAAGCAGAAGGAAAAAGGAAAACGTTTATAGCCGTGTAGGAAACCTCAGGAATTATTTGCAATGCATCGCAGTGATTACAGAGGGTCGATTTTTGATTTGTAGGATGGCAGTATGAAAGCCTCACAAGTCTGGGGAACAAATGTGGGAGAGCCAGCGAGCAAAACACGACGGTTCTCTCCAAGCCCTGCTTGTTGTGACATGCTGCCTTTCTTGCAGCAAATCCTTCACTGCTATTTGCAGTCATTAAGCTAATTGTGGCAGGAGGGGAAGGGGATGGGGAGAGAACCTGAGTGCAGAGAGCTGAGGAAATTCCACAGACACTGTCCACCCCCAGATCTGACTCTCCCCTTCCATGTGGTTTTGGGATACACGTGGGATTTGAGTTGTGCTTGGAAAGCGTAACGCTTGTACCAACATCTGGAAGGATCATAATGGTTGCTGTAAGAATTATTGCGGGAGTTGGGGATGAAATTTAGTCCTTGCAGCTCCTGCAGCCCCACGGCAGCTTGCCCTGGTTATTGGAAATACTGGAATGTCCTGAATTAGGGTTAAACAGGAAGGAAAAAAGCAAATCTAACCAGGAGAACAAGCAGGCAGGATGGACACTGAGCCCTCGTGCCCAGACCAGGGCTGGGGACTGAGCTGGGTCATGAAAAACACTGAAATTTTAGTCCATGAATCAGTTTTATAATTGGGCCTCTCTTAAGGTTGAGGCAAATCATGGAGGTGAAGCCTTTCAGCTACTTCCACTGCTTGGGAATGCTTTATACCTTGGGTGCCACCATGGGAATCCCCTGATTTGCCTGTTCCAGTGGAAATCCAGAGGAAAAAACAGGAAAACTTCAGCACATAAATGACTGGGTGTTTGGAAACGCTTCTCTTTGCCATTTCTGTGGTTCCAGTGGCTTGTCTGTGACACAGATCCGTGACAGGACAACTCACAGGGACGTGTTTGCTGCTTGTACATTGATTTTAAAAAGCTTGGAAAGGAACTGCTGGAATTGTGATGTCACTCATTACTTGGTCCATTCCTTGAAGTGAGGGAGGGCTGGAGAGTTTCTCCCTGGCTCTGTTGTCCCCTGGGGCTGTTTCTGTCACAGGATGGAGCTTAACTGCTCACACTGATCCTGAGGGAGTGGAGCTGGTCCTTGGATCAGAGACACGCCGTGATGACTTGCATGGACGCTCTTCCACCCTAAGCCTGGGAAGTTTGTTGTGTGTGAGCCATGGATTGCTTGGTCTGCCCTGAAACACCAGTATCAGGACTTCAGCTTCCAGATGACTGGAGAGGTTTTGTGAGGATGTGATTTGTAAATGAGGAGTAACAAAAATGTTGGTGTGTCTTTAAGGACCTGCTGTCAGCCCACCTTAGGTTTTCTCTTCACTTCTAGTGGAAGGTGTCCCTGCCCTTGGCAGGGAGGTGGAACAGGATCTTTAAGGTCCCTTCCAGACCAATCCACTCCACGATTCCATGATCTAGACACTGTCCTCTGGTGCTCTGAACCTTGACACCATCTTACCTGCACTGAAAAATTTGAGAGAGTCCTTTGAATTCCTCGTGGGGGAACTGCAGCCTCTCGCTGGAGCAAACCAAGCCCTGCATTAAAAGAACCCAAATTAAACCTGTTGACAAAGCTCTTTTCTGGCCAAGTGCCACTTCAAACAGGCTGCAGGCTGGGGAAGGTGGGTGTTGTTTATCAGAGACACATCTCTCCCAGTTTCATAATAACCGCCTTTCAGGAAGAGGGCTAGTTAAAATAATTCCTGCTGGATCCCCTGGTGCCTTCTTGCACCCTGGGCTCTTAAAACCTGCATACTGGGAATCAAAAAATAATAAAAAAAAAAGAAAAACCCACCCCAAAAAAACCTATTCACCTAGGTCAGACAGAGCCAGGAATGGAAAACTGTCCTGGAGGTGCTTTTGGTTCCAGCAATAATAAGACCTGTCATTTGTTACACGTTAATTGCACGTTATTATCTTTTGTAGGTTAAGTCAACCAAAGGTTTCTTGTAGAGTTGGAACCAAAACTGTAATCTCTAGTTTGGTTTGCAGTGCCAGGTGGGTTTGGGGTGTTTTTGTTTTTTTTTTTTCTGGTTTTGGAATCTTGGGCCGATTCCTCGCGAACGCGTTGGCTGCCCCGTGGAAATGCCCTGCCGTGGGAGTCCCTCCCGTGGAATAATCTCAGAGCACAGCTCTGCAAACCTGGAGAAACTGAGCCTTACAGCTCCCCAGAGGACAGCTATATCATAATCCTCTTTTTCAAGGCTGCCAGAGTGAGCCAGTGATGAATCCAGGAAAGCAAAGAGGATTTCCAAGTCCTGGAGTTGTTCCCCCACCGCAGATAAACCCTGTGCTCTTACCAAACCCTCTGTAATAGAATTATGAGTTTTACAAAACTTTGCTTTATTAAAGAAACATTAGTTCTCCTGTTCTCTCCCCATCTCTGTCTCCCTGACAGTTTGTTCCTCACATCTCAAGCAATTCCCTTTTCCCAGCCTGAGGATGGGATGTGACTGTGATTTATCAACACTGGGAATCCCCAGGGCTGATCGAGTGCTCCTTGACACTGTTGATCCATCAAATCCTGAGACAAGCAAAGGCAGATACACAGAGACAGAGGGTTTGGCTGGGCTGGGACCTAATTCCTTCTTGATGGGCTTCCCAATGTTTATGCCTGAGCATTATTTGGCTGGAGATCTGTGTTGAGAGATGGAAGAGGATACCCAGGATTTCTTGCATTCAAAGCTAAAAGGGAAACTGAGCCCAGGGAAATGGGTAAAACACATTGTCCATTTTTAATTCCACTTAGGAAGATCCTGGCAAGCTCCAGGGGACTGTCTGAGTGCACCAGCCTTTCTGCAGGTTATTATATCACGTTATTCCCGAGCAACACCCCAGAAATCATCCTCCAGCCACGGCTCTCTCATCCCATATTTTGTCTGTTTCCATCTTCTACTGACTTTTACTGCCCAATAATGGAGAGGCTGAGATTGCTGGCTGCAGACAGAGTTTGAAAAGCTGAGCAGTACTTTTTCCCCATTGCCCCATGAATGTAATAGAAACCTGAAATTGCAGGATTTGCCTTGTTATCACCATTTTTTTTTTCTCTCTCTACAGACCAGTCTGGACATGCTTTTCCAGTCAGAGCTTCCACATTTGTCTGTTGATTTAATTGCTCTCAGCTAAAAAAAAAAAAAAAGGGGGGGGCAAAAAAAAACACCAACAAAAAACAATCCCAATCCTTTTAAACAGTTTCCAAGCAGGAAAACAAGATGCTGAATTGGAGTGTTCCAGGAGAGATTTTCTCTATAGAATGGAAAGGTGTAAAGAGAGTGACTGAACTCATCTTCAGGATTGTTTTTGATTTATTTGCATTTTTTCCAGGGGAATGAAGGTCAGGATTTGCTGCTGCCTTTGACTGTGCAGGTGTCTGACCTGGGCCCAGGTTCCCAAGGGATGAGAGGCTCCCAGAGGGGCTGATTCCTCTTGGCATCCCTTGTTATCACTTGTAGGGATACTTCTGCAAAAGCTTCTCTCTCCATGTCGACTTGAGAGGGACTGGGTGCAAAACTGAAACTGGATGAAGAAGTTTCAGGGAGGTAATTCCAGCAGAGATGAATTCTGGTCGATGCAGGTCAGTTCTCTCTGAGCATCTTCGTTTGAAGTGACAGGTTTTGTGATCCTGTGCAGTTAAAATAAAACCCAGTCACCATAAACCCCGTCCTTTGCCATTCCTTCTTACCTCACACGACTCTTTTTGTATTTTAAAAAGCAATTTAATTAACCCACCTGTCCCCTTATCACCCATCCTGTTTGTCCTCACCTGTTTCCCTATCTGTAGTCAATCTGGTTTTGTGTGTGTCTACTTTTATAATCATTAATCCAATTCCTTTAATTCCAGCTCAAAAAGGAACACAGTTTAACATGTTTCCCCTCATGTGTTATGTTCTGCACCTGGAGCAGTTTGGGGGTATTTTGGGGTTTGGGATGGGGGGGGGGGTGGTTTGCTTTGTCTGCATTGGAGTTTCCCTCCAGGCAGTGACAGTGTCTGATTCAAACCTTCCCCCTCCTGTAGGACAGCAAAAAGCTTGGCAAGAAGGAACAAGTGAGGTGCTTTTTCTGCTCGTGGCAGGCTGGGAACAGACCACCAACTAGAACAAAAGACATCAAACCAGCACCAGCAGCTCCAATTACACAGCACAGCCCGGGGTAGGACCCAGCACATCCACGGGGGTACAAGACACTTACAAGGGCTTGGGTGGGTTGTTGTTTTTTGTTTTTTTTTTTTTTGTTTTTTTTTTAACTCTTCCAGACTGTTTTGAAACATGAAGCAATGGGTTAAATTTAGCCCAGTCCCTGGGAAGCTCCTTCCCCAATCCTCCAGACTGGGTGTGGGACCCACCAGCCGTGTGGGTGTGCAGGTCCAGCTGCCTGGGCTGTCCCCCAGGAGAGGGGCCAGGCTGAGCAGGTGACATTCCTGCTCCCTGCCACTTGGACAGGCTCCAAACGTGCAGGAGGGGAACAGAGGGCTGGGACTGGGACAGGGGCTGGGGCAGAACCCTCCTTGTTCAGACAAGGAGCAGGAGTGGAGAACAACAACCCAATTCCGTGGCTCTTGTCACGGGCAGAACCAGCTGAACTGTCACCACAGAGAAGCTGTGGCTGCCCCATCCCTGGAAGTGTCCAAGGCTGGACAGGGCTTGGAGCAACCTGGGCTGGTGGAAGGTGTTCCTGTGTGGAAGGAGATGAGCTTTAAGGTCCCTTCCCTCCCAAACCCTTCCAAGATTCTGTGATGTGATAAAATCTGGAAGAACCAACCAGTCCCAACTGGTGAGCTACTGGTGCTCCTGCTGGAATGTTCCATCACAGGAAGATTTCCCATAAAAGGAGGAGCTGTGATTAATTGTGATAAATCCTCAGAGTTATTTGGTTGTATTTCTGTTTCACTGATCAACCAGAAATGCACACAGGACCCCCACACTGCCTGGACTTCTGGAATAATGTGTCTTAACATGGTTTTTACAATCTAGATCCATTCTCCCTCTTTTTTTTCCCAAAGCCTGGAGTTTAAAAAACGCTGCACCCAAGAGCCCAATTGGGATTAGCCTGTGAAAGTGGCCAAAAAAGCTGCATTCCAGGGAAGTCCTTCAGCCTAATCAATGTAAATAACATTTTACTGGGACATCTAGTGGGAGAATAACATAATGCAAACCAGCCCAGCCCTTATCTGTGCTGGGGCTGGCTGGGAGGCAGGAATCCTCCTGCCAGTACAATCCAGCTAGTAATGGAAAAATCCTCACTTTCAAAATAAGCCCCTCGAGGAGCAACGGAAAGAAATGCTGTGTAAATCTCCTTAATTTAATTTGGAAACTAATTCTACAAATTCTCTCATTTTTGCTGGGTTTGGAGTGGCAAAGATCAAAACCAAAGTATGAGTTTTGGGAAACCCATCGTGATTCCTTTTGCAAAATTGGAAGAAAGCTCATGAAAAAAAATATAAGGTGGAGAATGTTCCTTCTTTTTTTTTTTTTTTTCTTTTCAGCCTCAACTGAAACCTCATTTGCAGATTGAAGTGATAATGAAGTAAATAAGGGAAATGATGAAATTGTTTTGGAAACAAGAGCCTGCTTTTTGGCTCCACTTGTGCAGGATTACTAATGGGAGATGCCTGGCATGACGAGGCCTCCTTGGAGCCACCAGGAACGATGAGAAAGTGTCATTTGTATCTGGGGCCTGCCAGAGTTGTTTCCTCTCATGGTTTTATCTATTTGCACCCACAGACCAGGTGAAATGGGAGCAATTCCTCAGTGGGACATCAGCCAGTGCCCTCAGCTCGGGGACATGAACTCCAAAAGCCTTCTGAGCTCCTTGCAGGGGCTTTCAGGGACAAGGTGAAGGTAGAGCAGGAATTGCTGATGGAATTGCAGCAGGCAGAGCTGTTCTGGAAGCAGAGGGAGACCCGAGGACAGAGATCTCAGCTCGTGGATCCAGCAGCCCTCCCGCTGGCTGCGAGCTGGAGTGGTTGATCTAATAATTACTGTTTTCCAACTTGAGCTTGTGGGAGGCTGAGTCCTTCCAACTCTTTGGGATAATGAGGTGGATAAAACCCCTGAATGTTCTGTACCAGAGCCCTTTCTGACACTCTCACATGCTCCTAAGTATGTCATCAGCTGCACTCAGACTGTTAAATCCCAATACACGAGCAAAGGGCTCGGAAAGAGTGGAATTGGAAAAGAGGTGGGATCAGGCTCGCCCACAGGATTTTCTTTTGTGCCAGTGCTCACAGACGTTTCGAGTTAAAGCAAGGACCAGGCCAGGAAAAATGTGCAGATGCTTTAATTCTCTGCAGGATTTATAATATTACACGGTGAGCGTTTGCACCCTATACAATAAAACCACGTTGGCTTTACTACATATAAAAGAAAACAAAACAAAAAAAATCACAAGTTTGACAGCAATTAGGGTGAATAGACATTTATTTTATCCTTTTACTAGCAGGACCAATTGTGATTTTATGCTCTGAAAAAGCTCATTTTAAAGTTTTATGTCCAAAGTGGCCTTGCCAAATCTGGCTTAATATTGTTACATTAAATGGATGGTAAAATGTGTTCTTAAAACCCTCCATCCTGTAAAGGACCTGGAACCAGGGAACTACTGCTAATGAGAGTCAGGTCCTGAAACACAGCCCTTGTGCATGTTTGCTAGAAACAGCTGGAGGTGTTTGCCAGTCCCTCCCAGTACATGGGCCTGGCTCTCCAGACTGCTCTCACCATCCAGGCTGCTGCTTCCCAGCCACCCAGAGCACTGGCCAATCCACAGCCACAGCAGGAAACCCGAAGTGCCTGGAGCTGTGCTGGCACCGTGAACACACCGAGAGGGATCTTTCCCATCTCCCTCCCTTCCCACACCCCCAGCCCTTCTTGGCTTTGGGAAGGAGTCCTGGAACCACTGGGTAGAACAAGGAGCCAGGGGGGGTCAGGCTCTGCTCCCAGGGAACAAGGGATAGGAGGAGAGGGAACGGCCCCAAGCTGTGCCAGGGGAGGCTCAGGAGGGACATCAGGAGGAATTTCACCATGGAAAGGGTGGTCAGGCCTTGGGGAGGTTTGGAGTGCCCAGCCCTGGAGGTGTCCAAGGCAGGCCTGGCCGTGGCACTCAGTGCTCTGGGCTGGGGGACAGGGTGGGGATGGGGCACAGGGTGGGCTCGATGTTCTCAGAGGTCTCTTCCGACCTAAATGCCCCTGGGATTCTGTGAATATTGTGCACCAGCAGCTGCTGTTGGCACTCCCAGCTGCTCATTCCCTGTGCCACCGGTGGAGAGATGACACAAGGGCTGAACTGGGAAGGAAATGTCATCAGCCCTGCACGGGTTCATGTGGTTCACAAAACATCCCCTCCCTGAGCACGGGGCTCCTCGGGCTGGCTGAGCAGAGCTCCAGCTTTGCTGCAGGATGCCAACTGCTCAGCGCCCAGGGAGGCTGTGAGAGCTTCCCATGCACACCCAGAGCTCGCTCCCCTCCCCAGGTGAGACCAGGAAATAGGGCTGCATGAAGCTGAGAGGAGATAATTAGCGGGTGGAACTGGCCAAACTGACTGTTGGGGATCGCTGCAGGCACTGGGAGCTGCCACAGCAAAGCTGCAGCTGCCACCAGCATGCTTCCAGCTGAGCAGGTCCCCAGCCACAGCTGGTGAAGGTCCCTGGAGATCTGGGTTTGGTTCTGGGGGTTATTTGGGTTATTTGTACAAGGCCACTTTTGACTCCTCCAGGTCTCTCGTCCTGCTCAGTTAAAGGTTGGAAGGTCAGGGTTGTGCAAGGAGGACGAAGCCAAAGAAAGTTTCTGTAGAACAGGGCTGGAAATGGGCTGCTTCTGTCCAAAGCTGTCCAAGAGCCTGCTGTGGAGTGGTGCTTTAGCAGGAGGGAGCACTGGCTTTGCCAAAGGGCTCACAGGTTGGTGTTGTGCAGCAGACCAGGCCAGGGACTGATATCAGATGATTTATTCTGTAATCTGGTTTTGCTGATAATAAAGATAGGGCTCTGTGCTTCAAAAAACCAAAACAGAACCAGCCAACCAAACAAAAACCAACCCAACAGAATTGAAATTCTTTGGATTTTAATTATCAAGGTGAAAAGAAGCAAGAGGAAATGTTTGTGTCCCTGATATACATGGATTGATGTGGCATTTCCCTCTTCCTTCTGCCTCACATCTAGAGCTGAGTTAGGCCACAGTTTAATGAATCTACCACAGAGATGCTGATCCTAAAAACTGAGCACAACACTGAAGAGATTGCTGCATGACTGACATTGTAACACACCAGTATATCCCTGCTCTCTAAAACCCCTCTGCTATTTGCTTAGGAGACATTATTCATCAGCTGGGAATGTTTAATATATCAAAATTCCTTTAATTAGAATACAAATAGTCATTTCCCACCAGTATTGACCAGCCTGTTCTTTCTTCAGGTCCTTGCTGAAAGCTTTTCTAGCTTTCCTGGGGAGGTGATTTCCAGTCTCTTTGTTCCATGGTACTTATTAAACAATTCTTTTTGACAGACTTAAGTGCAAACAGCAAGACTGCAGCAACTGGGAAATTAAAAATATATTGTTAATGCAATGCCAAAGGCACTTTTTTTCCCCATGAATGGTTTGACAGCATTTGCTTTTTAAAATGTAACTGCGCTTTAAACAAATCTTGTTTAGTACTGACTTGTATCATAAACCTCTGGTCAATCATTTAGTGAAAGGTCTTAAATGTGTATTTAAATTGAATATTTATAACATTTGATGTTAACAAATATATTTAATATTCCTGCTTTGTTTATGGAGTTGTTCAGCCTGGAGAAGAGAAGGCTCTGGGGAGACCTGAGAGCCCCTTCCAGGGCCTGAAGGGGCTCCAGGAGAGCTGGAGAGGGACTGGGGACAAGGGATGGAGGGACAGGACAAGGGGGAATGGCTTCCCACTGGCAGAGGGCAGGGATAGATGGGATACTGGGAAGGAATTCCTCCCTGGGAGGGTGGGGAGGGGCTGGAATGGGGGGGGATCCCACTGTCTGCAGGCACAGCCAACAGCAGAGAAAAGAATCAGCCAGCCTGGGCTGGGGTGGCTTCATTCTCCTCACACCTTTGTGACAGTCCCCAAACTGAACACCTGAGGGGTGGTTTGGAGCCAGTTTTTAAAGGCCTCCACCCAGAGCCCTTTTTCTGGAGGGCACTTTTGGGGATGGCAGCTGCAGTTAGGTCTGATGGCTCCTTGCAGCTGTTACCGGGTTGTAATTTATAAATAGACCTCCCTCTTCTTAATATGCACGTAAACCAGAGGTGGCATCGAGAAGGAACCAGCAGAAAAAAAAATGCAACCACGGTTTTCAGCCCATCTTTTAAAATCAAGTGTGAAATCTGCAGTTTGAGCGATGAGCTCAGTGGAACGATCCTCGTTGCCCAATCCTTACCTTCTCAGCTCATGGAATCACAAACTGGAGTGTGTTCCTGACTGCAGAGATCCCAGCGCGTGCCAGAACAGAAAATTCCGGCCCCAAATAAATCTGGAAAGCCCAGAATTTGGTTGTTCACCCTCCCAGCCCTGAACACGGAGCTCGGGGTGGATGTGCTTCTAATTTTGGTCACCTCCAGCAGGCGCCTGAAGTCGAGTGGAAGGAACATGTGCCAGGTGTTGTTATTCTGTGCAGACTTGGTGTCACTGGGAGGAGAAGGTGCTTCAAGGAGAACTTTAATTTGGGAGTGGCCTAAAATAATTAAATAACTTAATATCAGAACATTTCAGTTTATACAGGAGGAGAAACTCTGGCACCATGAGTCAGGCCCTCTTCTAAGAATGACTAATATTATAAACAAATGGTAAGATAGAGGCATTAAACTCACTTTTCTGACTGCACTTCTTAAAGGTCATAAAACCAATTCAGTTTTCCAGTTTCAGCTTTTCCCATCTACTTTGCTGAACAGTAATCGGGTCATTGGGCCACTTCCCTTGGAGACTGACCAATGCATCCTCAGCTTTATTCTAAATATAGCAGGCCTTTTTTTAGCATTGTTAGTTTTCCCACTTTTTTTTTTCTTTTTTTTTTTTTTTCACTTTACTCCCTTAAAGTGGATTTAGTGCAGCAGGAAGGTGCCAGGTCGACATCACTGGAAAATGACGTTCCTGGGCTGCTGTTTATCCAGGGGGAGCAGCCTGTGTTTATCCACAGCACACTGGCAGCTCGGGCTGACTCCTGCACCACTGCACCAACCTGCCTTAACCTTGACCTGTGGAAACCAGGCTGGGCTCAGTCTCTGCCCAAAACCGCTCCGTGGAGGCAGCCAGCGAGGTCACCAAACCCTCTGGTCCTGCTGGCTCTGGAATGCAGAGGTCCACAAAGGCCGGAGCTGCAGTTTTAGTGGCATCAGCAACATCCTCCTGCGCCGGATGCTTACACAGAAGAGCTGGGATTCGGCTTTTCCGTCTCCCACTCCTGAGTAACGAGGCATCTCCTCCACACTGGACACCACCTGGGAGGGTGGGGAGGCCCTGGCACAGAGGAGCTGTGGCTGCCCCGTCCCTGGGAGTGCCCAAGGACAGGCTGGACAGGGCTTGGAGCACCCTGGGCTAGTGAAAGGTGGCCCTGCCCGTGGCAATTTGGTTTAAAGTCCCTTCTAACCCAAACCATTCCTTGATTCTGCAGTTGCCTGGAAAAGGGAAAGTACCTGTGTAAGAACTCCTGTGAGAGGGAGGTGGCACATCTCCATTTCTAACATGGCTTTTCTCTCTGCTCTGGGCTTCGAAAGTGGGCTTAGGAAACAGCTTAAACCAGACAGGTGACTTAGAGCTGGGCAAGGCTCAGCGAGTCGAATCCCACCCAAAGCGACTGGAGGCAAAACAACCCTGAACAGCCTCGGTTTGCTGCTGCACCAATTGCTCTGTATTTTCTTAGGCCCCAGTCCTACCCTGGATTCCTGGAGACTCGGGTTTCTCCCGTGCTGACACCGTTCCTGGAGCAGAGCCTCAGGTTGCAGCCCCTCCAGGGTTCTGTCTGCAGCCACCGCCACGCCAGGGAAGGGCTTTTGATACCTTGACATGGACAGGTTTGCACGCCACCCAAACCAACGGGGAGGGGAAGAGTGGTCCTGTTGGGAGCCCCTGGTTATGATTGAAACATCAGTTTCTAAGTAAATAGTCCTTTAATTAAATTTAAACAACTTTGCCCCGCTGTTTATTGTGTCACTCAGGAGTATTATATGTGGTATAATCGCTACAATTTGCTCCTGTAATTGCAACTCTCGTGTTTTGCAAAATGCACGATGCTTTTCACTTTCAATCCCTGGAAACTGCTGCAGATCAGCCCTGACAGCTCCCAGCTTGCCCTATTTCCCCCCTGTGTGCTTTCATTTCTCTTGCTGATCCTTGGCATTCTGCTTTGGAAGCTGCAGGGCTGTTTGCAGGCCGCGGGGTGTACGTGTTAAAAGCCAGCGTAGCAAGATGTCCCCAAATATATTCCTGCTCCTGGTGTTCTGCAAAGGATACTCCAATGGAGCAGCCATCCAGTCCAGGGAAATAAAACTGTCTTCATGCTGTCATTGCTCTCCACGTTCCAAGCTCTAGAAATGATGCAGCTTGGTTTGAAGTGATGCAGATGCTCCACAGCGCAGTGGGTGTAAGAGCAGCGTTACAGGAACACTTTCTCTCCCAGTTTGGTCTCTGCTGTTCAGCCTCACGTGTGTTCTGGCAGAGGGGAGGCTTAAAGAGCTGCACTGAGGTACCTGCTTGGCACAGCTTGGTCTTGGCTTACTGGGGAATTCAGTGCTTCAGGAAATACCTTCTCCTCATTTCTGAGCTCAACAGAAGGTGAAGGAGCTCAGCAATAAGGAAACCTGCAGGTCTGCCACCATCGGGGTACAGCTGCAACAGTCCCTGTGCTAATGCACTCAGAGAGCTTTCACAGCTGTGACTGCAGACTCTTGTTACAGACCTGGCTTGGAAACAAGGAGTTCTGGTTGGAGGGGGACGTTGATGGGCAATGATTAGTTCAGTCTGGCAGATAATTGCAGTGATCAAAAGAAATCTGCATCTAAAGAGTGATTTACCTGCCCCTCTTTGATCCAGTGGCTGTCCTGGACTCCCCTGAGCACAACCCATTTGCCCAAGGCAGCAGGAGCTTGAGCTCCCTTCGTCCACCTGGAAAGGACCTACAAGGTGATGGCAGAGGGTGTGCACTGAGATGTGTGTCTGACACACAGCTCTGGTCATACCTGCACTCCACTGTGCAAACACTGGAAAATACAGCCCAAAAATTGGCCTTGAGGACGCTCCTGTTCCATGGATTGATAGTGCCACGAGCCCAGTTCACTGCTCAGCTTCTTCACACCCAGGGAAGGAAACTGTGGTTACCTGGGACCTGCCATTCCCTTCCTGTGCAGCAGATTCGGGGTTTGCCAGCAAAGGGCAGATTTTATTCCATTTTGGTTTGGTTATTCTAATCAGAGGCCACTGCAGAGAACTGATACCCACAGAAAGGAATTTAGTCCACCTAATTCTTGTTCACCATTGAGGCCTTGGGTGATGTCCTTTAGTTCTGCTGGTGAAAAAACAGTGATTCCTCCCTTCAGCCCTTGGGCCTTGGCCTTCAGAAGCCACCCCAGGCTCCCCATCTCTGCAGACTGCTCAGCATGAAGAACCATCCTGAGATCCCACAAACAGTAAAAACCAAACAACACACTAAAAAACGTTTCCACCCAGCTCTGTTACCTTGTGAGAAGAAGGAGAATAGACTACATGAAAGTATTTTTTTTACAGTTTATTGTCTCAAAACAGCCCAGCTAGTGGGTCTGTCTTCAGATAGACAGATATTTGTCACTCTATTATTGTTTTACAGTGTCAGTTCCAGACACTTAAGTATTGTTGGAATGCAGTAGGGGGGGTGGGGGGAAAAAATCATGTTTTAAATCTCCGATGGGGTAATAAACTGCAGCCAGGAGCTAATTGTCCTGAAACTTGATCCTTTACAATATGTTATTGCTGGAGTGGGACTCCCCAGCCCCACTGCACTGGGGTTTGTTTCACCATTAGTTAGGTAGTACATACACGCTCAGAAACCCCTCAGATCACAGGTTTGCTCCCAGCTGTGGACTTAAGCACAATTCTCCAAGCGCTGGATGCATTTTGTACATCGAGCCAGGGAGGGAGGGTATTAATCCTCATCAGCTTTAATGGCTCGCTGTGGACTCGCTTCCTACCAGCTCCCTTCCACCCAAGAAGTCCTGAGAACGTTGCACCCCTCCTGTCAGGAGCAGATGACTCATTGGCCCGAGTCTGGAAGGCCAGAGGTGAATTGGAAGCCGCACTGTGGAACGCTCACACCAC
>NW_020955840.1:431711-433247 GCF_003031625.1 Empidonax traillii
AGGGTATTAATCCTCATCAGCTTTAATGGCTCGCTGTGGACTCGCTTCCTACCAGCTCCCTTCCACCCAAGAAGTCCTGAGAACGTTGCACCCCTCCTGTCAGGAGCAGATGACTCATTGGCCCGAGTCTGGAAGGCCAGAGGTGAATTGGAAGCCGCACTGTGGAACGCTCACACCACAGTATTATTATTATTTTCTTTTTGCGCCAGCATTAAATAACATTTGAGCTCAGGGTGGGCAACCCAACGGGGGGGTTCACATGCTGAATGGGACCAAAGGCAGAGCACATCCATCAGGGACTCACTGTAGGTTTTGTTCAACAGTCTCTTTTTGGTTTGTCCCGGGTTAGGCTTTAATTAACCAGATCTTAAAATGCCAAGTCCGGCTCCTAAATGTTAAGCCCCAGTTTGGATGGAATTTTGACTGGAAAAATCTTCTGGAGATCCAAAGAAGTGTGATGTTCCTTCTCAGTGTTTTTCTCATCTGTGTTCTGGGTGAGGCCAATTAATAAATGTGCCTGGTTAGAATTGGAAAACTATTCTAAGGATATTTTAGCCAAGCAGAACGAAGGTTATTAAAGCTGCTGCAATTTTAGGTCACATCTTAATGGAAATTCACTGGACTTTTATTTTCAGGATTTTTCAGCTGGAAAGTTCAGTTTGAAAATTTAGTGTGAAAATTACTTGGACAATAGATACAGAACACTGAAGTGGTTGCTAAATCTGTTGGTAGAG
The DNA here is from genome assembly GCF_003031625.1 of Empidonax traillii. NCBI lineage: Eukaryota > Metazoa > Chordata > Aves > Passeriformes > Tyrannidae > Empidonax > Empidonax traillii. Next base: position 432,446 of record NW_020955840.1, read on the forward strand.
GTGGGTCACTTATGAAATGTGGTGGGAAAGGACATCTTGCCATGGAATACTGGAATGATTTGGGTTGGAAGGGACCTTAAACATCATCTCATTCCACCCCCTGCCATGGGCAGGGACACCTTCACTAGCCCGGGTTGCTCCAACCTGGCCTTGGACACTTCCAGGGGTGGGGCAGCCACAGCTTCTCTGGTCAACAAGACTCGATGGAATTGACCCCCACTGACCATAAATGCAGAGGATCAGACAGGGTTTGTGAGGAGAACAGAGAGGGCTGAGCTGTGAACTGCAGAAAAAGCACAACTTGGGAGATGGTTCAGTGTTCCTGCAGTCCCAGCCATGGAGAGGGACACGATGACACTCCAGTCATGATATCACCCCAAAGAACACACTGTCCCAGCTCTGCTGAGCTGAGCACGAAAATCTTCCAGTTGCTCAAACCTGTTGGTTTTGGACTCTACTAAAAAACCCAGCTGAGGCTCCTGACACTGGGAAAAGTAAATAAATCTGCACCATATGCAAAACAATCAGTGAAAACATCCTGGAGTTCATGGGGGGGAAAACATTTCTCCCAACAACGCTGATTCCAGATCCAAATTTCTCTGCTTTTTTTTTTTTTTTTTTGGAAGTGAACCAAGTCACTGAATAGAACTTTACAACTCAACACAGATTGTGGGGCTTCGAAATCTGCAGTGCAAAGAAATGCAGGGAGAGGTTTTAAGTCGAAAACATGGTTCCTCTAGGCCACTATGTGAGGTGGGCTAAAATAATTTGCAATTTTATAAAGCCAGAATAAATCCATACG
>NW_020955841.1:0-7067 GCF_003031625.1 Empidonax traillii
GAAAAAAAAGAAAGGAGAGGAAAAAAAAGAAAGGAGAGGAAAAAAAAGAAAGGAGAGGAAAAAAAAGAAAGGAGAGGAAAAAAAAGAAAGGAGAGGAAAAAAAAGAAAGGAGAGAAAAAAAAGGAGAGAAAAAAAAAGAAAGGAGAGAAAAAAAAGAAAGGAGAGAAAAAAAAGAAAGGAGAGAAAAAAAAAGAAAGGAGAGAAAAAAAAAGAAAGGAGAAAAAAAAAGGAGAAAAAAAAGAAAAAAGATAATGTAAACAGAGGACACTGATACTATGCCCAAGTTATATTGCTTGACAAGTCTTGCTGGAGAAACTTGAGACTATAAAAGGCACTCAGAAGTTAAGTCATCCAGAGATAATTACGTTTTAAAACCTAGACTTCCTACTGTTGTAGTTTTAATACCAAAGATTGTTTTGAAGCCTACAGAGGGAGAATCAAAACTTTAAACTATAGCTAGAACCACTACACCTGATCAGAGATTCATCTAAAACAGGTCGCCCAAGAATCTGGGAATCAAAATGAGAAGCTGTTCAACAGTAGGAAGATACAGCAAACTTCCCTCCCAATTCACTCAATTGTAAGACTTAATTTTATACCAAATAATAGGGAGACTTATAGCTTCCAAACCTTGGAGAAAACTTTGGGGTGTCAGAGACATGTTGTTATTCACCTGGTGTCCAATCCTTCATAGACTAAAGTTCACTGCTACCTTACAAAGTTCAAAAGCTTCCACAAAAATGTTGTATGATATAGTTACCCTTAATGCAAAGTTTGCTAACTTAATATTTACGTTTAATTTGCCCTTTTAGTTCTAAGAGAAAACTGTATGTGTGTAACAATTTCTGCATATCACCATCATGTTGCATTACTTGTCCTGATCCATCCATTTTGGAGTTTTTCCCAATTTTGTTGTCTCTCCATATAGTTATCATCTTCTCCTCCTGTACCTCATTACTATTGCTTCGTCACTGAAGCAATATTCCACTGTGCTAATGGAACATAAACTAAATTTCTTCAATACAAGAAAACAGTGCTGGGTGACAGAAAAATATTCTGATACTCATTTGTGTGTGTGTCCCACTCTGAAGCCTAGTTCTTCTTTTTGGATAATGCATACCTGCTATTAAATATATTCATACTGTATCCTGTCTTCTCTAGCTCACAATGCCAAGAAAAACCCTGAACTCTCCCTAACCCTCAAATGTCCCTCCTGCTCTGTAAGAACGTTTGTCCTCACAGCTCCTTTATTATTGCCAATTCTTATCCTTTCTTCTGTGTGCATCATTCTTCAACCCGTTACTTCAGCTCATCTCCAGATTACTACCTTAAACTTCAGATTGAGTTTTCCAGAATAACACAGTAAGCAGGTAAAAAATTAACAGCAACAGAAAAAAGAAGGGAGACAGAGTTAAGCCCCCAGCAGCCAAATCTTTTGTACTTTATCTACAGCTTGTACTGGCACCCACTACATTAGCCAATTCAGCTAAATCAAACAATACCCAAGACTAAATACTTACACCATCAAATGCTATTAAAAATTCTGTTTTTAAACGCCTGCTAGCATCGTGTTCACCTTCTCGTCTTTCACATAGAAGGCTATCAACTTCATCTAAAAAACAAAGAACTACATCTTAATTAAGGATACAACATCAAAGTCTTCATATTTGCCTAAGTTCTTTTGCTAACACAGGGCTCCATAAGAGAGATCACATCTTTATTTCTTAGGAGACAGATAGATCTCAGTAAAGTTTAAAAGCTTGTGTAATGTGTTGCCCTTTGAACATGTAATACCAAGCACAGAGGAGAGGAAAAAAATTCTTGCTGATAAAACTGCAGCGGAGGACAAGCAAAACCAATATTCATGTTTGAAGTTTAATAAACAAATGGACTTACTCTGTAGAGTCAGCACAGTATTTGTGGTTCTGAGGGCATTTCTTCACACTATTAACACCAATTAAATAACAAAACAGTAATTTAACATGCTCTATTATGGAACAACTGATAAGCCACAAGGTCACATCTGAGACACTTGTCCTGCAGCGCAGAATTACCCAAAAGAAGTTTATCCAATTATTCCAATTTAATAAGTAAGATTATTTAAGAAAATAAACAAGAGTCAACATTTAAGGTCTTACCAATAAAAATTATAGAAGGCTGAAGTTCTCTGGCTACAGCAAATAGAGCACGCACCAGCTTCTCCCCTTCGCCAACCTAAAACAACAATAAATTGGTTTTGGAGGGAGTTTAGAAAGTTTTTACCACAAGACAGCAATGTAAGTGGCCTACAGAAAACCTTGCTGATAGCCAGTTGTACTCAGTCCATTTATACACACTCAGATTATCACTAGTTCAGTGCTACATATGTCTTAAAAGAAACATTACAATTTCACTTATGATCACAATTCAGTTAACTGTCAAGAGATTTTGGTGCCTAAATTAAAGAGAGTTAAAGGGAGCTGGGACCCACTTAATTTACTTTTTAAAAAAGAAAAACTCCACAACCACTCACCTACAGGAAGTCAGGGTCATCCTGAAGTGCAAAAACCTTTCACATTATTTATCACAAGTACAAACTGAATTTTTTTACTTCACAAGTCACTTTTTAAAAACTATGCTCACTACAGGCTAACAGGTCACCAAGGACCCAGACATCTCTAGCTTTCTCAAGACCAAACTACAGGATGTGTGTTTTCAGATCAACATAATTTCCAGCTGCTACTTACGTATTTTGAAGTTAGGCTCGCTGCACTTATATTAAAGAAAGTAGCATTTGACTCTGCAGCAACTGCTTTGGCCTAGGAGAATGGGGGGAAAAAAATGTACTTTTTGAAACATCACACTGAAGATAGTTCTCTCCTTCCATAGCAAGCATTCATGTCCTGATTTATGGTTTTGAAAAACCCTATTTCTTCAAAGAGAACACCTTGTAAATGCTTCAGAAAACTTCTGTACAGGCCACTTACAAATAAGAACGGATAAGCAGGCAAACTACTAAAGAAATTTCCAGACTCCCTTAGACTTCTCTAATCACATTTATTCCATAGCCAAGTACAACTTGCTTACTGAAGAATACAAGACCCCAACTCCTTTCAATCTATCCTGAGTAGACATCTGAATCAACTTTAACTAATTTTGTGTGGTAATTTAAGGCAGCAGTTGGATCAAATCACATTAAAAATTATGGGTTTTTTTTCTCCTTACCCTAGCTATAAAACAAGCAGCTTTCCTGAAAGCTAGTAAATACAATCAGTTCAGTCAGAATGCTCATTCAAGATTATCTTCTTCAACAATTTCAGCATATTCAAGAAATTATGATTGCCTGGTTATACAGTTTAATTTTAGTGATCAGCAATTATGTTCTAGTATGCAAAACACAACAGTTGAGCCTAAGTGGGCTCCTCAACATTCACACTCCTGCACTTCAGAGCTGATCCAGCTCTAGTGCCAGCAAAGAGAGTGTGCAGCTGCAGCCATGCCATGTGATGCAGGACGCTGTGCCCAGCTCAGCTGCATCAGGACACTCAATGCTCCCTGGCTGATGCACAGCCATTTCACTCCAGTTCCCCAAATCTAGTACATCAGGCTGAGAAAACAAGCTGCAGCCCAACAGTTCAACAGCCCTTACACTCTTCGCACATCAGTGTGTGAGACAATCCTCTTTCTTGCTACTGTGCTCCCTCCCCATTTTCGAAATGTATTTCTCCATAAAATCCAGAGTTAGGAACAATTTCACATTTCTGTATATAAAATGACACCATAATAACATATTCAAGAAGAACATACAGTTTATTACCACACAAGCCAAACTAAAAGCTACCCTTCCTGGTTACATTTTAAGCCCACTAACTCATGCGTGAAGTAATTTTCTCACCAACATTGTCTTCCCGTTTCCTGGTGGGCCGAACAGCAATAAACCACGGGCAGGAGCTCTTAGACCTGTAAATAACTGAAAAGCACATCATCATAAGTTATCTTCAAAGAATTTAATAAAACAGTGCTTTGCCTTTGTAAGAAAATGGTCTAAGACTGAGGAATGGCTCACTGGTTAGCAGTGCTTGTAACAGTAGCAGTGCCACAACAGTACAGGCTTTGAGAGAGCTGTGCTCTCTGTGACTAACTTGACCTAATGCACGCCACTATTGTTTCCCACACAGCAGTTAAATTACATTATGTTTGTTCTGTGCATGGATGCACTGTGAAAGTAGTTTAAAACACTCTCCACAAGACAGACTAGCCTATCAAGTTTAAAGCACCAATTCCAGTTACAAAGGAGGTACTGCAGGTGTGTAGTAGGAGAGCTAAAGCAATGTTCCTACAATCTCCATATGGAAGAACTCCATCTTTCCTTTTTTATTAAATGAAACTTGAGAAGACAAGCTTTCAACAAAACTATTTAGAATATTACTTAACAACCACCTACTCCCTCTATATGCTACTGATAGTCATCTCCTCCCTCTCACTTTGCACTGGGTTCATCTTTCCCACACCATAACATAGCACCAATCATATGTAGTATCACAGCAAGCAAGTGTAAAAATTCCCATAGAGAACACATCTCTTAGTTGTTACTGTTGCCTGTTTTCTCCAGCACTTTGTCTTTACTCCCTTCCTCAAAACTTTCAGAGTTCCTTTTTTGGTCTCATGCTCACCCCTCCCTTCCAGGTCCTAATAATTCCACCAAATAAGCAAAAGGAAAAGTAGAGAATCTCTTATATATACATCCCATGTCTAAACAGCTCTGTCAGGAGACATTTCTTTCAACAATATCCATGAATACAAATAACTCCATTACCAGTGTTGTATTTCTACCATGACTAACATGCATTTTCTCTATTATTTCATCATCCACAGCATTTTGTTTGTGCTTGACTCTGATCACTAAAAGTGGTTACCCACCTATTCACTAAGTGAACACTCCAGTGTTTCTGCTTTCCATGCTGCACACCACCATCTGCATTTTCTGTCTGACTCCTTTGTTTGAAATCATTCTTTGGAAATTCCATCATGTTCACACAGCCCAGGCCCAATCTATAACTTCCTCACCTTGATAATCACCTACACAGTTCAGCTGCAACTGTCATTTATCACCAAGAAACATTAAGCTTTTCAGGTTTTGTTAACCAACTAATCATGGTCTGAACTAATTGCTACCATTTCATTAGCATCTTACTGCTGAAATGACTGCAGCCGGCATTTTCTGTTTATGCACCTCAACTCTTGCTCTCCCCAAAAAATACCATTAATTGGCTTGTTAAATATGAACTTGAGTTCAAAACTCATTAGGGTTAAAACTTAACTAGGGTTAATTTACTAAATATCCCCCTATACTTGCTACATGTACTATGTTCATTTACAAGGAATAAAACCAACCTCTCTTCTTCCAAAGAAAGTTTAAAAATTCACAGGATTCTTGGCTCCTATTACATCTCAACCTACACTGAGGTCAGGCCAGCTACAATAATAGGAAGACAACCTCACTGAAAATACCATCTGTTACTGTAAAAGAGCCATAACTACTCCCAGCCTCACATCTCAAAGTCCTTCCCACCCAGGTCGTTGTACCAGTGTTACTGAACAACAAACTTGACACACTACAGCACTGTAATAACAGAGGTGGAACAGTGACATTTTCCTTCTGCATAACATCATCAGAGCATGCACATTTACTGCCAAAGTTTTCCTTAAGCTTAATATTTCTGTGATGCTATGCCAGGTTTAGGGTTTCTTCCCTGCAATGCTTCAAAACCAGAAGCTACATTAAGAGGAAAACCAGAGCAACTCCAGTCACCTGTCAATGTGACAAATGAGACCCAGAAGCCAACAAAGTACAAACAGCAATTTTGCTTCAATAAGCATAGAATCATAGAGTGGTTTGGGTTGGAAGGGACCTTAAAGATCATCTATTTCCAACTCTCCTGCCATGGGCAGGGACACCTCTCACACATCCACAATTTCTCTGTGCAACAAGTTTCCAGCACCTCACCACTCTCATAGTGAAAAATTTCTTCTTAACATCCAAACCTAAGTCTTGTTTGAAGTCTTTCCCCCTTGTCCTGTCACTACCTGCCCTTGTGAACAGCTCCCCTCCAGTTTTCTTGTAGGTCTCCTTCAGGTACTGAAATGCTGTAATAAGGTCACCCTGGAGCCCTCTCTTCTCCAAGTTTAATAATCCCTATTCTCTCAGCCTTTTCTCATAGTAGAGGTGCTCCATCCCTCCAATCACCTTGGTGCTCCTCCTCTGGACTCACTCCAACAGGCCAGTGTCCTTCCTGTGCTGGGGACCCCAGAGCTGTACACAGTACTGCAGGTGGGGCCTCACCAGAGCACTGCAGTAAAACACTGCACACAATTTCTGCAAAAGTCATGCCACTTTTAGCAAACTCGGCCTTAGAAAATGACCAGTTCGATTTTTTTTAAACTAACTTAGAAAACTCCAGTAATATATAGACCAGGCCTGGATCTAGGCAGTAACAGTAGCTGAGGTATCATCTATGATCAGTAAAAGTCTAAATGACCAATTTCCACGCTGCCAGATAAAGAGGAAATCTGCCCTTAAATATTACGTACTTAAGTGTACTTGCTTGTTCACTACACTTCGTTGCATTCTGTCCTGCTAGAAAAAACTATTCACAGTGTCTAACCAACACATTAGATGACCACAGCAACAATATAGCATTTTTCCAATCAGATAGTGCCATGACCTAATTTACTTATACAGTTCTCATCCGTTTCACTCTTCCAATTCAGATCTTTGACCTTTACATGGCCACGTAGGGCTGGACACCAGTTATAGCTATCTGGAACACTAAGCCTCACAAACTGTGAGGATTTTTGTCTGTTTGTTCTTGCTGTTTGTTTCGTGGAGGTTTTGTTGGTTTTTTTTTTTTAGGGGTTTGTGGTTTGATGGTTTGGTTTTGGCTTGGGGTTTGTTTTTTTTAAGCTCTTGCCCCAGCCACTTTCTCCAGCATTGACTAACCAGAAGACAAGGAATTTTATGACAGTATTTTAACACATCGATCCTACATTCCCCAAGATGGCTATCACCACACAGCTACTGATAGCAA
>NW_020955841.1:7447-43847 GCF_003031625.1 Empidonax traillii
TTAGGGGTTTGTGGTTTGATGGTTTGGTTTTGGCTTGGGGTTTGTTTTTTTTAAGCTCTTGCCCCAGCCACTTTCTCCAGCATTGACTAACCAGAAGACAAGGAATTTTATGACAGTATTTTAACACATCGATCCTACATTCCCCAAGATGGCTATCACCACACAGCTACTGATAGCAATCGTGATCAGTAAAGATGGGATTCAAGAACCACCACTTCATGGGTGAAGCACAATACATTTCTTTGATCCTGTCATGGACTGATAACACCCAGTTGCTTACCTCAGGTCTAAGAGAAGGAAGGATAACAATTTCTTGCAAAGCTTGTTTAGCCAATTCCTGCCCTGCGATATCATCAAATTTGACAGCTGGCCCACTAACAAAGAAATGGAATACTAATTAGTCTAACAATGAGATACTCTTTTTCAGCTGCAGCTGACTAATTTAACACACTTGACTATTTATACAGAACCCTTTTGAGAAAATCTACAACTTACATTGCTAAGCATTTAAAAAAAGAAGTATTTCTGAATTGAATTTTCATCCTTTTACCAAAGTAACTACAAAAAAAAAAATACACCCAGAACAATCCTCCCAAAACCCCTCAACAAACTAGAGGCACTGATTTCATTCCAAGTAGACCAAGACTGTACTGAATTAAAAACTGATTTTATGCATTGAAAAGCCTAATTTTCTTCAGACTTACCTATCAACAACTTCATTCAAGATAAGGTTAGCAAGATTACTGTCCACATTTCTAAATATCTTCATGTCTTTCTTTTTTCGAGGAGCAGGGGTAGGAGTAGAAGGCTTATTTGTTCTGCTGTTTTTAGGAGCAGCCTGGAGAGGGGGAAGAAAAAAACCCAAAAAACCCAGATCAATACTTTAAAAGCACAGTGTTAACAAAACAACTTCCACATTTCTTTTACTCCAGTAGAACATAATACATTAACAAATACCAGATATTCTGATGCTGTATTTTGCTACAAATCATATTATCATATTCATACATGGGTAGAACATCATAGGCTCCAGTGGTGAGGGGTCTTTGGTTTGGGGTTAGGGTTTTTTTGTTTGATAATTCATTATACTTAACTATGATATTGTCTCCCAGCATACTCTAGAAATAAGCATTACAAACCACTCCAGATCCTCCATACTATAAGCAAGAATTTCTACTGCTGTCATACTTTAATAACAGGCCACTTAAAAGCCTTCATATTGTAGTAGCAATAACATTTTAACCACTTTTACATTCAGTCTGCTCTTTATTTTACTTTACAGTAGGAGTAGTGGGGGTGAGAGGGTGAGAAGGATGGAAGGGAAAAAGATGGGTCAACAGAAACGGTGTATTTTTCTATATTCTTAGTATAAGACATATTTTTCTGTTTCAGTCCCAATCTAACCATAACTTGCTTTTCAATACAACCTGTGCACATATGAATGCTTTAGAAGAGGAGGAACTCATAGGGGGAAAAATCTGTAGTTCTGGAGTAAGAGGGTTTTTTTCCCCACTATCTTTACATCCTGCTATCTATTTTTCTCCTAGATAGCCTTCACTCTGTTTGTCATGCAATTTTAAAAACAAGTATTATTTATTACTGTGGTTAAATTTAAAATCCATTTGCCCATGCACCCATTCGATGTCCCCCGGTTTCTAAAACCCACGCCGCAGCCTAGCTCAAGAGGCTTGGCCAAAAAATGTAGGGGTTTCAGGGTTTTTTCCAAAAAATTTTCTGCTGCTACAACACTGCAATAAAGAAATTAAATCCACTCTTTGTTCTGGAACTTACATTCATTTTTCAATTGTATACTCCTGTGTTTAACCTCACCATACCTTGTGAGTTGAAGCTGCAGAATTAGGTGCTGGTCTAGACACAGAAGATGACGATATCCCACTGTAGCTGGGCGTTCTATGGTGACCTGAAAGGCCTGTGGATCCGGTTTTTGCAACAGTTTTTGAACGAGGAAGTGAATTACTTGTGTGTGTTAAGGGATCCTTCTTTTTTGGAACTGCTCCACTTTCTATAAAGAAAACCAATGTAATAAGAACATTTGCTGCAGTCATACTTTTACCATCAACTCTAACTTGAAGATAGAATGTTGAAACCTATAATATAGTGTTATAGAAGAATAACTCAAATTTCAAAAGATATTTAGTACTATTAGGGGGATATTAACTGCTGCTTTCACCTAAAGTTAAGATTTAAAATTTTAGGAGCTCTCAAAATGAACACTAGTTAGCCATCTTGGAAAAGCCAGAGATAACTGAGTCCTTTTATCAAGGGATGAACACCATCTATCCCTTACAGTGCAAAGTCTTCTGGCTTGTGCTCTGCTGCCTTCTTTCCAAAGAACTCCTAAAATTAATCATTATAATCATCCCCGAATTTCAAGCCTTTAGATTCAGAGTCTTAATTCCTTAAATGGTGTTAGCAGTCTCATTACTTTGGATTCTAGTTAACACTACCCAGACTTTCCACACAGAAGCTTCACCAAGGCATTTTAAATTGGGAATACTGAAATAGTTATACCTGCAAGCTTCTGTCAGGTGTTTTTTCTTACAACTTTCTTTCACTTTAGGAATCTCAAAGGGTAAGTAAATTCTAAATAGACAGCTGTGAAGCCGCTTACCTTCCTACACTTAATTTTAAGTCTTAAAATATATTATACCGTTGATTCAAACACCACCAAACATTCCATTCACACTACTAATTCACCTCCACGATGAAGCAGTGAAGTCTCAAATTAGGTGACAGAGAAAAAACTTAAAATATTGGCCCCAAGTCATCACACTACAAGAGGCCATTTTGGTCTAAACAAAATAGCACTTGATTTCTACGTTCTCCATATGGGATACATGATAAAATGAAGGGTTTTGGCACAGAAATAGCATGTGTTAAACATCAAATCAGAGACTCAGAGATAAGAACATGCTACAGCAAGCAGGCAGGTTGGTCAGGTTGGTTAATGATTAGAGAATAGCATCAGATGGGAGACTTTTTGTAGCGGGAATACACTGCTGGAAACTGTCTAGTACAGTACTGTTGTTGGTGATGAAAACTGCAAATACTGCCATATTGTATATCCTTTTTAAAGGATTAAGAAGCCTTTTGATTACATAAGAGAAATATGGTTTCAGAGGTAAGGAAGCTCAAGATGGATTTCAGCTACAAGTTCCTTCACGAAGTTTTTAGAAATCTGCAACTCAATTTGATCTGTTTCAAGGAACGGGCCAAAAAACTCTGATTTTAAAGGAAATTAATGACTCTATGAAGTATTTTTAACTTACAATATTGCAATTCAGTGAAAAATGCTTTAAGTAAAAAGGGTTGTAATTTTTATTGTGTTTAAAAAATTCAAAGAATACTTCAGTGAAACAGTATCATGGAAGGATCACTTAACCACTACCATGTTCTGAGCCTCTTTAAACATACTACCAGGAGCAAATCTCTACACAGTCTGCAGGTATCCTTAACAACCTAGCTACAAGGTTTCTAAAGCCTTTCTTTTGTCACAAATGACCTCTTTTTAGAGTTAAAGAAACTCTACAGGGGTCACATCATAAACAATGCAGATATATCAATATGCAAAAAACAAGGGAACTTGAAGAATAGAATTAAGTACGTTTACCTGTAAGATATTTCTTGAAAAAATTAAACAAGAAACCACCCAAAACAAAACAAGAAAAAACACCAAAACTGGCTACTGATTAAGTCACACACAGCTCTAGAGCAGGTTAAATTTACTTAGTCATTCCCACACAGGAATTTCCAAGTCAAAAACTCTTTAGTCATACTCAGAAACTTTCAAGTTCAAAAAGCATGAATCTGTTAAAGCATCCAGCTACTCAACACTTTGACTGGCCCAATTTAATCAAAAGGTGGCCCTCAGTTTGGTTGGGTTTTTTTCCCCCTCAACCTCATTTGCACAGCTGGCTTAAAGTCAACATGGGAAGACTTCAAAAAGCTGAAGTAGTTTTTCTCCATCTCCTTCACCCTAACAAGTTGCTCAGTTATCACACTTCCCCAGAACTATTCCCTCCTATTGAGAATAATATACAGACACTGCAATTTTGAGGATCATAAAATTGCACACGTAAAGAGTATTTCAAGAAGCAGGAAATACAAGGGGGGAAAGAGGGGAAAAGAGAAAGGTTTAAACACAAGTTATTACTTACTGCAGCTGTACCTCCAGGACTCAAGACTACTAGGTTTATATATGTTTTGTGGTCAGTCCTGATGGGCTGCACACAAAGAAGCGCTGATGAACATCTCTTGAACATAATTGTTTGTTCAGTGTCAACTCCAGAGGGAAACTTCATTTTATATACAAATTCTCATTGAGCCAACAAATAAAAATGTGATCAAATTTTTCAGAATTACGGTTTATCTAAAGTTTCCCTGTTTCTAAAGTGTGAAGTGTTTAAGTGTACGTCACTTGTCAGAGAGCTCTCACTGTTTCACTGTGCAAGATATACATTTTGCTGTAACAAATGCAAAAGCCCAAAACCCCCTCTTTACCCATTTGTATTTGTCATCTCCTCAAAGACTGAAAATACAGAGCAAGTGACCTTAAAACCTTCACAGTATCTCCAGCAGCCTTTTGCCAAATGTTTCACTGTTTTGTTTAAAACAATAATGAAGTGCGTGAAGTAAGTTCTAATGGCAAAGAGACACCATGGTATTTTTTCAAGCGTATCTGAAACACTCAGCAGTTCAATTGTCTATTTCATATATATTTACAGGATAGTAATAGAGGGTTGATCAGTTTGATGTTACTGTCTAATTCTGGACAGAATTTACTTTAAAGCTCCAAGCTAACACCACTGGATTACACAGACATAATAGCTGTCTGGTCCTGAAAGCATCCCTGCAATTTTAATCTGCCATCCAAATATATACACAACACAAACAAATTACAAACAAGCAGGCAGCAAAATTTTGTCTGGGGTTTTCTGTTGGTTAAATTGTGGTAAGCTGCAGACATAGGTGCCAATTTCAGACTCCCTTACAGATATAAATGTTAAATTTATATATAAAATTGATATTATTGATATTAAATTTATATCAAACTGTTTTAAGGATAAAATAAAGTATAGATATGCTTGAACAAGTTTAAGAGAAGCTTGATTATATTAAATACCTGCAAACACAAAAAACATGCAGCAGTAGCTCATTTATTTAAAAAATATAACAACATACTTTATATTTCTAAAAAGCAAACCAATTATATTTTCTTTTGCCCATTTAAATCAGATTGAAGCAGATCTTAATAAAAAAGTTTCTACTTGTCTATAACTTTTTAAGCATCCAAGAGAAATTTAAATTAAAATTAGCAACAGCAATTCCGGTATTGCAGAACAATTTCCAGCCTTTAGTTGTGATACCTTAAATATCATCAGGGAATACTCCTCAGAAATTCTTCACATATGCCTATTGATAACCAATGTAAAGCGACTAAGAGGAGTTACTGTACATGGTCTGTGGACCCCACACTGGGAAAAAAATTCTCCAGTCTAGAATTGTCTGTACCTTTACGTAAGTAGTTCTATTAAAAAAAAAAAATCTTTAAATAACAATTCTTTCAAATATTCTATTCAGATTTTTCAATTTGGTAGACTCAAGTAATAAAAGCTACCTAACAGAAAGCTTCAGAAACCGTGAAGGACATGTTCCACGTTTTAAACGGTAGCACAGCTACCCAGGTGAGAAATACAGTTCTTTCTGAACTGACAGAGCCTTATCAGTCAGATCCACTGTTGCCAAATTAGAGTGTTAAAAATTACTTTACTGCTACTTGTTCTTCTACTTGGGAAACTCCTTAAAAATTCAGTATTAGTACAACTTTTGCATTTGGATAAACATTGCCAATATATGTCTACTATTAAAGACTAGCCAGCAAGTCCTTCCATGTGAAAACTGAAGCAAAATACTAGCTAGTTGCACAGTGTTCATGTTGTAGTAAGTAACAGAAACTTAATGCTTTCTCTGATCATACATCCTGCTGAGATTTACATGTTAAATGTAAAATGGTACACTGGGATTACTGTAATACTATCAGTACTGTATGCCCAGTAAACGTGTTCATAAAACTCAAGCTCTGCCTTTGGAAGACTGGCACAATCTCCTTTCCAAGCTCATTTAAAATCAACAACCCACAATGCAAAGGAAAACAAGCACATCTGAGGGAAAAAAATATAGGTAAATTGTTTTACATCTAATTTAAGACTGTTGTGAGTACAAGAGTGATGTATATTAAACAATAATTACGTATTTCAAAATAAAGGTTTGGATCAAGGCTACTTGTTAATACTCTTTAGGTAAGTTACTGCATAGTCCTCTGCAACTGAAGGGCTGGTGATACTGCTGCAATGAGGTCTTTGAAAAAAAAAAGTCACTCTAAATCTCTAAAATAAATTCTCAAGAAAAATCTCCAACTATTCAGGTATGTTTGGAAACTATGAATGAAAAAGACAGGGACAGGTGGTGTCTTGTATTAGAATTAGGTAAATTGGCCCGAAAGGCTGACACAAATAGGATCTTGAGAGAAGGAAGAATCTCAAATCAGTACCACTTTGGAAATACAAAAAATGTGCAGTACGGCTGTGGCAATAGGATATCAGATAAAATTATGAAGCAAAAACATCTGCAAAAACTTCGGCCTTTAAAGGCAAGTGAATGAAAGCAAAGCAATTTTAGACCAAAGAACTGGCCAGTTTTAGACCAAAGAAGGTATTTTGTTGATATTAAAACTAAGAATGACCACGTTTCACACTTCATAAAATCCTGGACTTTTAAAAAGCTCATGCTTTTAGGCAACAGCACAGGTAATACTTTATGTAGATAGAAAATTAGGTTTATTCTAGTGCCCTGCTGCTCAGTATCTCTGAAGTACCTCTACTTTCTCAGTAACAGCAGTTCTCTTATCTGAAGTAGCCTGCAAACTGATTTTGTACAGCTTCCTAAGAATTTGTCATCTAGTTTGTGTTTCTGAATTACTGCAGCTGTCTGTGTGAAAATACCATTTTTCCATGTATAAAGGAAGAACAGCAGCAAGATGATTAGCAGAGTAAAAAACAACCAATATACTACTTTTAAGAAAAAAGTGTAGTACCAGCATGTTTTTACAAACAAGGCTCCCTCCCCCCAACACCCAAAAAAGAGAGACATAAAAAGCAAGCACAACAGCACAGGCACCAGCCAATTAAGAAATTCAGACAACTGTTAATTGGCTGACTTTCACGGTACTGCCAGGGACCCACAGCTGCGGGAAAAGTTCAATACTTTCGGTAATGCTCTGAGTTCCCCAAGTTATAAATCTAAACTCTACCTTTGGCAAATGGAAATGGAACAAGCCTCTTGAAATCTGTTCAAAGTAATCAGTAGATGCCTGGTACCTAATTTTTTTTTAGGACCTGCTCTTGATCCCTTCTGTCCCTTCTCAGATCCCATCAAGTTTGGTACATGACCATTTCTCTGGCAGCCCACACTCCTTTTCAGAAAGTGGTAAGACTCTCAGAAAAATGCACTCCCAGAAGGTTGTGGCTCTTTGCAGTCATTTCACTGCCATTTCCTTCACAGTTTTGCAAAAGTGGTTCGTCTTCTCTAAATCACCTGGAGTATGACTGCAAGTGTGTAAATTGACTCATATCACTTTCCACAAGTTTACTCATAGTGACCACCTTCTGCTACAATAACTTCTGTGAATACAAACACCTGACAAAGAACTGGCAAAATGTTTCTTTATTTCCAGTAGATACCAATGAATATTCTATGCTTTATTACTAACATATTAAGTAAAATAACAGTTTTAAGAGAGAAAATTCCATCTAACCTTCTCCTGCAGTATCCAATTCTGAGACACACTGAGACAAAGGTACAAGAAAATATTACGAGTTTAAAGAAAAAGCTGTTCATATTAAATAGAATATGTTATCAACTTTTGTGTGTCTATCTATGTACTTGTTCATTCAGTCTCTAGCCAGCCTGCTAAAAAGACAGGAGTTGTTCTGGACCATTGAAGGTAGAAGGTTCAACATCAGTATACCTAAGAATTTAAACCAAAGAGCCGTTTTAACTACACTTTTTTCACAAACGCAGTTAAACAAAACTACCACACAGAGAATAATGTAAAGGTGCCTAACATGACACAGTAGTTTAACTTCTTATACCTTGGAAAGAATAAAACTAAACAGTAAGATGACTTGAGAAAAATATCTGAGAAAAAAAAAAACACACACACACAAAACCAAAACCCAAACAGAAGCATGTGGTACACACTAAGTTTCAGTTTACTTACTTCAAAAACTGAATGCTGCTCTTGACTCAGACAAGCTTTATGAACTTCCATGCTTGTTAGCTCTCTATTTAACCTCATTGTAGGCTACTGTAATTCACTGAATTTGTTGAAATCACAATTGTGACAAGAGCTTACTGCTGGCTTAAAACACTCCCCAAAAGCAGTTCCCAAACCTCACAGTAACTTTACCCTTTCTGTATAAAGAAACAGGTTTATTTCTGCTATTTTAGTATACCTGGTTAGTCTTCTGGGAAAGGATTAAAACCACCTTTCTTGACAAAACAAGAGCTGTTGTGGTCCCCCCCTGGTTTTAACTCTGTATCACATTCTCAGTGTAAAAACCCCATAAATTTAAAGTAGCTTAACATAAATGCACATTCACTCACACAATATCATAAAGAAAGAACTACCTATGTAGGCACAATATATAACCTACATATCTGACATTGACACTTTCCTTGAAAAATGTAACATGAGAAATATGTTCAAAAACGTTGTTTTAGTAAATAGTTATGAATTCTAAGACAGTCACTGTAAGAGAACTGAATACTACAAAATAAAACAGTGTTGTCAAAGCCATGGAAAGGATGGGACGTATTTTATACAAAGCCTTTAAAAACAGAAATATAAACAATTTTTCTTTAAAGTTGGTGGGACCAGAACATAGCATTGCATTATTTTTCCCTGTAATACACCAGAAACTGAGAGACATCCCCTCAATAGGTGCCGGTAAAACCAAACCCACCTGACTGGAGATGTCCATTGCGGCATGCCAGGTTAGTACTGTCATTATAGACCTCCATTTGCGGCTTGGAAATTTGCAAAACTGCCTGCAGCTTCTCTACATAGTAGACAGAGGGGGAGGGAGGAAAAAGGATAAAATAAACAAACAAAAACCAAAAATGAACCAAGAAAATTTATGTATGTTGAACACACAAATGTCAAGTTTGGCTTTGTTATAGTTAAAGATAAAAGGAATATTTCTAACTATTCTACAACATTTAGCAAACTTATAAGAAAATTCTGTTAGTATGAGCATGACTGAAAACAGCTTTAAAACTCACCATTTACGGCTGAGTTAATTACTACAATCTTTCCAGTCTAGTGACTGTGGTTACTTTTCCAAAGCCATGTTCAGGATTGAATCTATTTAATTTACTAAATATTTGTGCTGATAACCCATTTCTCAAAGTCCTCCCTAAGGTGTTACTTTTGATCAACTGTACTGAGTCATCACTTCTTTGCATATTAAATGTTTCACTTAAGTAGTAACAGCCAGTAAACATTTTACAGAAACCTCAAACTTCAAGCAAAACATATATACATTACAATTATGTCTTTTAAGATCTCTATTTAGAAATATAATTGCTTAGAAATTATGTTAATAAAACTGTCATGCAAACTATTCTTTAGGAATATTAACCTCAGAAACATCTGAATATAACAGTTATATTATAAAGTTAAAGGAGAAAGAAATTAACTTTGAGAAGTAATGAGAAACAGCCAAACCATAAGTCAAAGAGTGTAAGGCTGAAAACACAAAAAAAGAATTAAAGACTACTTGTTCTCTGCAGCTCAGCTATCAGCTCCTGCTTTTCCCACTGCAGTTTAAAACCTCTAGGCCTTACTTTTGGGGCACTCTACTGTCTCTCCCACCTTTATTTCACAAAAATCCTCTGGTTTTATAATCAAGACATGGTTTGTAAGGATGCAAGGCATACATTGCCAAGCTCTTCTTCCCTTCCCCCTTTTTTTTTTCTGCTCACCCCCAAGAGATAACAGTACCAAGAAGCTGCAGGACAGGAGATGGCCAAGTAGAGGAGCAATGTCCTCTGGAAACATGAAAGCACATACTGCAAAAGCAGACAAATTCCACTGAAAATATGCACACTCGAGGTCATCAACGCCCTGATTGGAGGAAGAATTGCCATTGCAGATCATTGCTGCCAGATCATACAAACCAACAAGCATGAGCACTTCCTTCCTTACGCTTATCTATTACAGATCTCTGTCCAGTCTTTCTGCTGTATTCCTTTCTTCTTCTTCTTGCTCCTGATCATTCACTGCTTTGCCTCCCTGAATAATATCTTTACACCTCACAATAATGAGGCTTAATAATAATATTCATACGGAACAAGATGAGGTTTAGGTGAACACTTAGAAGCCACAGGCAAATCCGAAAAGCTTAAGTTCAGGATTAGTATGTGCACCCAAGGTTTAGCTTTGTTTTAAATTGAAAGCACTGAAGAGTCGGGCACAGTGAAACAAAAAAATATTAGTCACACAAGAACAGCCTTCAACCAACCACAAGCTTTGCAATTTCCAAGAAGTTACCCTAATGAGCTTTCCTCCCTAGAGGTGTAAGGAAAGTCCTTTAAGTACAACTGACTGCAAAGACAATACACCATTTCAGTGGATGGAGCATTACGAAAGGAGACAGCAGAATGGTCTACTTCCTGCCCGGTGCATGCAATCAGAATGGATAGTTCATACAGAAGCTTATGAAGCAAATTAGCGTTAATAGACTTTTTAAGATACTAGATAATCAGTTATGTTTTGGAGAACATTTCTGCATTTTAAAAAAAAAAAAAAAAAAGCTTCCTAGTGAGGGATGATAACAACATCAATTGGCCTGGGCAAGAATTCAGGAAATGCTATTTTCTTCAAAGCCACAATTTGACAGTGGGGTTTTCCTACAGTTTTCAATGGCTCAGCTAGTTCCACATGTTTAGGAACTCCAGAACTCCAACGAAAAGGAAAAAAAGAAAAAGTGTAATCCAACTGTTGTCCAGTTTCAGTTCATGCACTGTCTTCTCATTACATTACATATTAACATGTAATTTTAGTATTGCATATAAAATCCAAAAAAAACCCATATCACTTTTCTTTAGTGACAATGTCACTGTAAGGTCCTCTAGAATATCAAAGATAACTTAGGCTATTAAATATTATTCCAGGGAATTAGCAGGACACCATCACCGCTTGTAGCAAGCGTGGGTAGAGCCCCTTCTCACATCTTTGTTCGCGAAGCCTAGCCATGAGTGAGATGAGAAAAGCTTTCCCTCTCTGTCTCCAGCCATTGAAAAAAAACCCAGAAGTTCACAGAATCTCATTCATTATTTCTCCTTGATGATACACAGCTGACATAAACCTACCAAATCAATAGCACTGCAGCCGCTGCCGTAGTTAGACAACACCAGACCCTGACTTCAAGGTAACTGATTTATAAAAAAAAAGTCACCCTGTAACACAAGCCTGAAGCAAAAAACCCCCCTTGCCTCCAAGAAAGTGGAGGATCCCAAAAGGTGTCCACTGAAGACCCTACGTATACAAGGGCAGCATTGAGGAGTATCAGTATCCTCCAAAGAGGATACTGATGAAAGGTATTTGAATGATGTGCCATGTGCACCCTTCAATCAAAATACTGAAGCTGTGCATAATACACAGGAAGGCACTTGTGGGGACAAAAGTCTATTCCCCTTTGGAAAGTCTCTCTGAAATAGAAAACACAAATAGATAAAACATAAATAGCATTAGAAGTGAATAGGATTGCACTGGACATGCTGGTTCTCTATCTTTAGGGACAACAAACTGCTGAGTTCTGTGTATCCACTGCAGAAAACAAATACCCTCCTGTCATTTTACATATATCAAATATAATGACTAACACGAGTGATAAGTTATCCACGAGAGATCAGTTCTGTGAAGACCATCAAAGCAGCAAGATTTAGCCCCTCATCTGAGTAAACACACAAGTAACACACCCCAAACCATGTCAAAAATGGGGGCTGCCACCAATCCAAATGGTAGAACTTGGAATCCCCCTGACAGCTGGCACCACTCAGAATTGTCAGTGGACTGACAAAGTGATTGAGTCACCCTGAGGTGCTTTGAAACACACCAGTAGCAACTTCAGCTTTCAGACTGTGACACGTTACAGCTTCAAACAGAGTAAGATACAGAAATATAGACTCAAAATGAAAACAGGGCTCAAAATAGAAAACCCATCAGCCAAGGTAAGCAGCTCCACCCACTTCCAACATTAAAAGGCACCAGTGGTGTGATGACACATGGTGATAACACACGGGTGTGATCAGACATCACACTCCTGTCAGCGGGGTCTTGCAACTTAAACTTGTGCTGATGTACCAACACACTTCAAAAAAAAAAAAAAATGAAGACACTGAGCACTTCCAAGGGACAGTTATAATCCATATGATTTAATTTTCACTTTCTGTGTATTAACAATGTAACTTGATTGACTGGATGGCATTTCAGTTAAGCAATCTACAATCACATCTCTGTCTAGCAGGCAGGATGAAATATTTTATACTATTGTCTACTTTAAGTTTGTTTTATTCTGTCAGTTAATGCAATAAACGACTTGCCTATTCTGTCTCAAGAAAAGGAGAAATTCCACATGGCTAAAGGAAAACACTTACTCTCTGCTCTTATGAGCTGGATTCATAGGAAAAATCATTTTATGAACCTTAAGAGCTTCAAGAACCTCATGTTTAGTTCAACTACAAAAGGATCTCTACACCACTTAAAAATTCCAAGTATCTGTTACTATAAGTAACAGGCTAAAAGCTATGTTTAGAATTGCACAAGCAATTCAACTCTAGATTACCTTAAATTTCCACAAAATCAATGTAAAATTACATATAAAGTAATAAAAAGAGACACTGTCAATACTTGAAAGTTGGTTAGATGGTATAAAAATATTACTCAAATAGATCCACAATGATCAAACTCGTAGGGGATTAAAGATATTGGAATATCTCCCCAAATCACATTTTTTTTCCTTCCTAAAGGGCACATGATTTCACTCACTCTTTTTTATCCAAATTTTGCTCTCAGGTACACTGTTTGAAGCAGATCCTCAGTGCAAACCAAACAAGAACCCAGACAGAACAAAGTACTAAACTCCTGATAATATAAAACTAAAAATAAAATAATATTTTACTTCAACTTATTCAATAAACACTGTTCTGTTTACCTTTCAATCTGCACTCTCAATGAGCAAACAAATAGTATGTGATAACATGTCCAGATGAATGGACTTCAACTTTAGGCTTTTTTGTGATGTTTACCCTTTTTTTTTTTTCAGTCAGATCACAGCAAGTGGTAACACAAGCAATGATGAAGCAATACCAACAAAATACAGACACTGTTACTTCAAGTTTAAAGAACAACAAATTTTTAAAAAGAAATTCTAGTTACTTGCAATTAGGATGTCTGCAACAAGCCATATTTTATCAAAGACTGTTGGCATGTAATCACTTTCTGTCTATTGTTCCCTAGTTTATATTATCTCTAGAAGTCAGCCTTTAACCCTAAGAAGTAGAAAATATCTTTTTTGCACATACTAAGATTGCACCAACAAACATCCATATTAGAGCATAGAAGCCACATGCCTCTTTCACCCCATATGCCTCCAACTTTTTACAAAAAGTTCTAAGGACACCAGGACATCAAGGGAAACAAAAGGGACTCATTGTCTTGTGGTTTTCACAACTTCCCTGTCAATCACCAGGCAGGACTACAGAGTCATAAAGTGTAAAAGAAGAAAAGAACACGAATTTTCCTGGCTGCTTTATATGCTCCTAGGAAAAGGACTTAGTAGAGCTCCAAACAACAGAGTGCAAGATTAAAGCTGCAGATATGAAAGTTAAATTGAAGCAAATTTTTTAGTTCACCTGTAGAGAGTGATTAAAAAAACCCATCTTTATCTTCATTTTACTGACTGAAATGAAAGCATTTCCCAAGTCTTCAGTTTAGAGGATGCACTGCACAAAGTTGTGGGTTTGTTGCTCGATGGGGGGATCTGTGGCTGTTTATCAGGCACAGTAAGATGCAATTTCCAATCCTGCCTGTTTTACTCTGTCCATTAAGAGCTTATATAGAGCGCCTTATTTTAATAAAGCTAAAACTATACAATATCACGCTTCTGAAAAGAAGTGACCTTACCTGCTAGTCTTAAAACTAAGAAAAAACTAGAAAAAAACTAAGGGAATTAGGATTTCACAACCTTACGGTCTACACAATGCTAAAGAATTATTATTATTATTATTATATATAAATTGCAAGGCAAAATGGTGTGCTAAGTGACAGTAAAATTAACAGAACATGAAGTGGTTACACTTACAGGAGGCACACTTGGCACTCAGGATCACCAATACTTCAAGCTTTACTACAGTTCCAATGCAAAAATCCTAAACTTCAACAAGAATTGAATAAGACCTCCTGACTCTATGAGTCAAGCGAACTATGAGAATGCTACTTTCCAGTTACTTTATACCTGAAATTCCATTTTCAAAATGCATCAACAGCACTTACTCTAAAGTAAAAACTAAAGAGACTATACACAGATAATGACTCCTTCCCTTTAAAAATCAAAGTAACACTCTAGAAGAAGGCATTACATGAAGCTGTGCAAATAATTACAAACTTTCCAAAGTCATGAATTGTAACTGGTACCTAAAAGCTGCAAGCGATCCTTGGCCATTGCCAAATTTGTCATCATTTTAGACTGGAGACGTCGAGCCCGTTCACACTGATCACCTTACAAAGAAAAATCAACGTTAAAACACAATTTGGCAAATAAACTTCTTTAAGTGCTAAAATACTGACACATAGTCTTCCCTCCTCTTCCTCCCACCCCTAATCTATTCCCTCCACTAAAGAACTTTGTTACAAAACTAATGAAAAATTCTAAAGCTTCCTATTTAATCAAGAATTTAAAGTTATTTGACACTATCTGCTTCACTGTACTGCTCTTGGAGCTGTGGTAACCCAAACGTTGCTTTGCATCGTGTCTAACATTTCATTTGACCTAAAATGTATGTTTTTTGTCACTGCATTTCTCTGAACAGAAGTCAAATAAAAAAAGATCTTTACAAAGCTTGAAAAGTGACTGAGAGGCAAGTACAATTCAAAAGATCTCACTTTGGCAAAATTAACAGATTTAAATTCAGTTGACTGTGTCCCTTTACATTTCAAAACATACAAAAGTAGACAATAATACCACTACTTCCTAAGAAATTCTGTCTGTCCAAGTCAAGTTTTTTTTTTTAAACTGTGCAATTTACACAGTTTGAATCAAATGCCACTGCTATTGCCCCATAAGTAACATGTCACCACACCATTCTAAACACAGCTGAGGAATAAAATAGCAGTCTGCAAAAGCACTTACAGGTTTGGGGTTGGGGCAGGAGATTTAAGTTATTATAATTACAGCATTATTCTGAGGACAGAAATTCTTAGCAAGTCCTTCACTACATCTGTATCTCTATGGTACATACCTGCTTTTACACTACAGATTAAAGTGGTTCCACATACAGAGATGGCTTTTTTTCTTTGCTGGAAACGTTCAGCTAGTTTGGCCTAAGCCACTCAAAACCACAATGTCAGACCATTCCAAATCGGGGGGTTTATTTTTAAGTTATACTGAAGGGAATATAAAATTCTGCATAAGTGAGAACATGAACTGTCAACTTTGACAAATCAAATCAGAACTCAGTGTTTTAGCATTCCCATTATATAAGAAATCAACTGTTTTTCTTTAGGATTTTCATGAATTGCTTATGATTTTGGAGAGTCTGAAAATATTTGGAGCAAAATTTGCATGTGTTATAGACACAGAGCAGAGAAATGGACCAACGTTCACCTACGGCTAAAACAAAAATAAGAAACTATCTTATGAATTAATTCATAAAGCAGACCATTCCTAGCAGCTATCATATTTAGCAATATTGATTTCTCACTCTGAAGAAGCCATAAACCAAAATCTGTTCCACAAAACTCAAAACTGGCTTACCTTGACCAATTACTAAGACAGCTATTCCTTTTTCCAGTTCTTCAATTCCTTTCTTATACCATTCAACAGCTTGTTCCTTTTGTCCTGCTTAAAAAGGAAGTGAACCAATTATTTTCTGTAATGAATTAAAGCTTAGGAATGGTTCCATATAATGCTGCATAAAACAAGTAAGAAGCAGGAAGAGATATTTTAACAAAATCCTATGACTTAAAGAAACTCTTAAAGGGACACTGT
This sequence comes from Empidonax traillii, assembly GCF_003031625.1. NCBI lineage: Eukaryota > Metazoa > Chordata > Aves > Passeriformes > Tyrannidae > Empidonax > Empidonax traillii. The sequence continues at coordinate 23,800 of NW_020955841.1, forward strand.
CAACTTTATATCTACTTAAGTTTCAAATAAGATTTTCTATTAAAAGCAGGTACTACACCAGCCTCAAATCACTTTTGCCTGTTTTAAGAATATTCTACATCTGCCTTAAAAAGATAAATCCCCTTAAATACCAATCAACCAAACGAACAAACAAAACGAGGTAAAAAAGCTCACCTACACAAATTCATTCACAACAGAAATGGTGAAATTAACAGGTTTTGTTTCTGGAACAGCAAATAGAGATGTACCTCTTAATCTTCCAGTGATAGATTATATCAATACCAAAGTAACACTAGAAGCATAGAAACTCAAGAAGAAAAGCAACAAGACACTACATGAGCGAGATGAGACACCTCTCCTCTGGCTATCTTTTGTACGGAGCATCTCTTTTGCCATAAGGCTATTTCTCTGTTTATCCTATTACGAAACTGCTGTACTGCAGGTGTGTGCCAAGTCTAACACAAAGCACAATGCAAGTAGAATGAAGAGTACACCTCTGTACCAACCACATCCTAAATGGTTATTATAGCAAATACAACCATGAACATGGCTATGCCTAACCAATGCTACATGACACCATAACATCAAGTAAACCACTGAAGACCTATTAATATCTACTCCATATTGCTCCCCTTCCGTAAATACTCCGCCTTAAAAAGATATTTGCCTGCACGTGGGAATACACTTTTGCAAGGTAGTTATGTCACACTAAGCATGCCTTTCCACAGAGGAATATAGCACATTCTGTATTACAAGTTAAACCTGATCAGCTGCAAGTGGTAGAAAAACCCAAAAATGCCTACAATGAAACCTTCAGATATCATTACCCTACTTTCAGATGACATAACATTTCACAAAACTATTCCTAAGTGCCAGTTACCAGTGATTGTGTTGCTTCTGCACTCAAATCTTCTGATAACTTCAGTCTCAAACCTACTTTCTAGAAAATATTAGTGTCAGTAAAAATATTTCAATATATTTCTAGAATCCTCTTCAGGGTTTTCTCTTCCTCCTCTCCAGAAGCAAAATCTTTTAATAATAACATTTGGCAAGATCCCCTGTGCAGGTAATTTCACGCTTTGCTCTTCTTACCAACACAAAGCACAGGAGCACCTTCCTACAGCCATGAACATCACACCCTCCAGGAATCATTTTATTACTGCCCTTTCTTCACCAGCCTCATACATCCTGACTGTTAAGGATAAAGCTAGAGAAATTAAATCATTGAAGCTGAGAGAGTTCAATCCTCTCTTTAGCCTTTTTTTTTTTTTTTTTTACTTTAAGCTTCTTCTCCCCATGACCCATAGAAACATTTTTGATTGCAGTGTAAATCTAATGCTGATTATAACTAAATAGAAATCAAATTTGCGATGATCCCAGCCACCTCTGCTTTGCCTGACTTCCGTTGCTACTCTGAGGAGCTGCTGCAAACATGCCAAGGTCATTAAAATTTCACTTCCAGCTTATAACTTTCAAACTTATAACAAAGTTTTAAAAGCACCATATCACAGCAAGCTGTTTGCACAATTTGTGCTCTGACTCCACACAGAATGGTTTACTAGTTTTCAGTGACTGTGACATTAAAAATGCAATAAATGTCACATTCCTTGGAAGCTGCTGATCAGCTGTATTGAGTCTGGCTGGAATGGAGATAATTTTCTACAAACAGCCCAAATGCTGCTGTGTTTTGGATTTGTGACTAACACAGTGTTGATAACAGAGAAATGGTTTGGGTACTGCTTGAACAGCACAACCTCAAGGTTTTCCTTTTCCCACGCTAGATTCTTGGGGGTGCACAAGAAGCTGGGAGGGGACACTGGCAGGATGACTGACACAAACTGACCTAAGAAATATTCTGTATCATTCAGTACAATGCTCATCAGTAAATTAATCTTGGGTAGGTGAACAACTGGATGGGGGCTGTCTTCCAAGGCAGCCATTGCTCATAAAGTTTTCTCACCTTTTTTTCTGACTTTTGCTCCTCCTATGTTCTTCCCTGTCCCACTGAGGGGAGGAAACAAGCAGCTGTGTGGATGCTTAGCTGAGGGCAGGGGTCAACACAACACATGTACCTTCTCAGTCCCAGGAAAAAACATTAAGCTTGATTGTGAAAATACCAAACCAAAAATAATTGCCCCAATAATTTAGAAGCACAAAAAATTACCAGAAGTGCTGTCAAAATTACTGAAGTGTGCACAGCTTCCACAACAGCAAAACCACCACATAACTAACAGATATTAGACAATTCAGAAATTCCAACCGTTTCACACACTGTGCCTAACATATGGTTTTCTGTTGGAAGCTATAAAAAGCTTATTTACACATTAAAAAAAAAAATCAAAGATAGACATATATTCCAGCAAAAATAGATAAGGAAATAACAAACCTATGCATTAAAGCAAAGTGAGTTCTTTCTCAGTGAAATGTATATTGCAGTTGCAGGGCTGTAACAGCTGTGCCACTGCTCCCATTAGCAGTAAAAATGATCTTATTAGATGTATGACCTGTGCAGCTAATTCATATACGATAAATCTAAGGGTATCTACAGAGCAAGTCCATGATTAAAACTGGTATTTAAGGGCTTACCCTCCAAACCACCAACAGTTATAGGTCACAACAGTGGAACAGGTACCTGATAATATAAGACTTAGGCTACTCCTCACAGAGCAATCATCAACAACACTGAAGCTTTAAGTTACCTCATTTTCTTTCATGCTTTGCTCACTCCTATGACCCTCAGTGCTCTCTCACTGTACATCTGTTCTAAATTAACCTTGCTGCACATGGTAGGTTTTCTTTCTCTCTCCCAGAGCTTGCCACTGCCACTCCCAAATTGTCAACGCAAAGCAAGACACATCCCTTGCTTTTATGGTGCTCTCAGCATGTAGCTTCTGCTGAAGGCCTACTCCTCTATTTTTAATGTCCTCCTCTAGGACAGCAGTTTCACTAAAGCTCAACTTAGAAGTGAAGAATAAAGGTATTCTAATGTTTCCATAGAATTTTAAAAAACAGCACAGCATGCCCCTAACGGCCTGCCTTTTGGCTGCTGACAGAACTGTGCTGCTGTGTTTAATGTAAATGGCTAAATCAAATGTAATAGCAAATATTTTTGGGGTTTTTTTTAATGTTCTAGGAAAAAAAAACCAAAAAACAAACAACAAACAAAAACCACCAAAACCAAAACACACAAAAACAAATACCTCACTCCTGTGTTTTATTTACACGAACCCTAAATGTCTTCCTTAAGGTCTTCTGGTCACACAATGATAGGTTTTTAGGTTTTTCAAGAGTGTGTCAAACACCTTAAGCAAAACACAAACAAACAAAAAACCCACCCACCCGCCCACACAAAAAAACAACTGCCAAAATGCAAGTAAGTATTTCTTTCTTTAAAAGTCAAGACAACTCTAAATGGCCATTTTGGGGGTCAAGTTTCCTGAAAACTCGCTTCAGCACTTGCATCATTTGTCAGGCAGCGTACTAAAGGATGGACCCTTATTATTGTCCTTGGTGCTTTTGTTGTCCGGCGGGCTTGGTGAAACCCAAGGCTTGTTAGTCACGCACCCTGTCTTTCGCCCCACTTTTTAATCGCCTCACCCCGACCTCCGGAGCAAAAACTTTATTGGGGCGAAATACGAGGGCCTGCACTGCGTGGGGAACGAGCCCGAGCCGCAGCTTTTTTAACCCGACCTGCACCTGCCGGCTGCGGCGGGGCCGGGCCGGGGCCAAAGCACCGCCACGGTACGCGGGCAGGGGCGGGCAGCGGGCACGGCACACTCCCCGCTCCCTCCCGCACCGACCCCCGCAGGCCGCATCCATCACACGAGCGGGTTTTGTTTGTCCTCCGCCGAAAGCGGTTCCCCGGCACAGGGCGGGAAGGCCCTGCCCGCCCACCCCCTCCCGCACCCCGAGGCGGCCGCGGGCGCTCCCCTCCCTCCCTCCCTACCTGTCTCGTCCTCGTCGATGCGCAGCGCCATGGAGATGCACTCGAAGGCCCGCTTGTGACACGCCCGCACGGTCTCGGGCGCCCCGCCGGGCTCGGGCGCGTCGCCGGCCCCGGCCCTGCTGCCCTTGGCGGCCATGAGGGCGCCGCGGGAGAGGCGCTCGCAGAGCCAGGCGAAGAGCAGCCCGAGCTGGAAGGCGACGAAGCGGAGCAGGGCGAAGGCGGCGAAGAGCGGGTACGAGAAGTAGTACAGGTTCCGCTTGTGCGGGGACGCCGCTGCCGTCGCCGCCCCCGCCGGCGGCACGGGGGGCGCCGGCCCGGGCGGCGCGGAGGGAGAGGCGCCGGCGGCCGGAGGCGAGGAGCTGGAGCCGGCTGAGCCCTTCTTCTTCCCTCGGCCGCCCGGAGAATTCATTCACCGCCGTCGCCATAACCCGCTGCCAGCGACTGACAACAACCGGCCATGGCGATGGCGGCGGCGACGCCCCTTTCGGCCCTCCCAGGGGGAGGGAGAGAGGGAGGGAAAGAGGGACGGAGGGAGGGAGAAAGGGATGCGGGAGGACCCTGCCGGGAGCGGGGCGGGGCTTTCCAGCGCTGTGCCTGGAGAGAGTCAAGGCTGCTCCAGCCGTGGCCGAGGCCGTTAGATGTCGGCACATGGAAACGCACCGAGTGGACGGAGGATGAATAATTTAATAGGATTAATTATTCTGACTGGAGTCGGGAGCCGCCCCGCAGGCACAATGCAGCGCGGATCCCTGGCGTCGCTCCCGCCGGGAGTCATTGCTGGAGGCACACGAGGAGGGCCCGGGGAATTCCCTCGCACGGAGGGACGTGTGGCAGCCAGTCACCGGCGGTGTCCGTGATTCCGCCGCCTGGAACTGCCCCCGGGAGAGCGTCCTCCGGCGCTTTGTCTGCCCCGCATCTCTGTAATCGACATGACAGCTGCCTGCTCACACAGAGGGAGCTAATGCAATTCAGTATACATTATAGATACATCGTCCTGAGAAGTAAAAAAAAAAAAAAAAACCACAAAAAAACCCCCCAGAACTCTATTACCACCCTCGTTACAAAAAGCGATCACCCAGTTGTCCAAGCCCTTGTCTGTCAATTACTTTCCCAGCTATAATATTTATTTATTTATGTATCCACTAATGAGACAAATGCTCCAGCTCCCTACTCTTCTGGTTATTTCAAACCTTAAAAACGCCAGGTACCTTTGAATTAGGAAACAAGGGGAGGCACCCACACAACAGCATTCCCACGTTCTGTGCCTACTGCTATATTCAGCCCTGTTGCAAGGCCCTTCATCTGTGCTTCAGTCTTCCCCCCCACACACACTTTTGGTTGCCTTGCCTATTGGTTGATCTTTTTTGCTGTTGTTTTGTTTTGTCACGCCCTCTGTTCTACAAATAAAATACTGAGCTCTTGATGTTAATTATGACAGATCATGTCTCTCCTACACCTCTGAACTGCACACAGTAGCCCAGAGATCCCAAACAGTAGACACATAATTCAGTGCACAAGCATTAATTAATTCAGTGCACAAGCAAGTTTTCCCAGTTTATAGCAAGAAATTGCAGTTGGTGCTGTGTGTTAATTAAAAGGACATGCCAAACTGAAATCACTACTGTCTGCCACGCTTTATTATGATTATTTATTTTTCCAAAATGACTATAAAACAACTGTTTTTTTCTTGTTTGCTTATGCCTTGTATAGTTACTTTAGTTCCCGTGGTAATGTGTATTGATTATTGATTTTCTTAAATGACTGAGTGGTTTGTTTTAATGACAGAACTGAGTATTTATTTTCTTACTGTACAAAACACAGAATTTTATCAAACTGGAAAATGTAGTAATGTACATCAGGTATTTTTCTCCTGGACTTGGTAAGAAGGATGATGTACTTCTATTATGAAAATAGTATTGAAACATTTTCCAGTCCACTCATGACTGAACAAAGTTCAGTATCTTTTTTTTTTTTCAGTATACTGAACTATCCTTAAAAAAAAAAAAAATCTTGTTTCCCGATATAAAGGTTTAACAAATTTTGGAATATCAAAGAAATTCCAGAAGCTTCAAGCAGGGTTAATACTAAGTAGCATTCAAAAATGTGAAGTGAAATAACTGAAATAATAATCTGACAACAGATTACTGAACTACTGTCTTTTTAATCTCATTACTATCTAAAGTGTCATGTCACTCCTGATTAAAATCGAAAAGCTAGTGAAGAAATAAGTTTATTGACAAGGATAGATTGAATGACAATAGAAGACAATGTACCTCAATCAATCCTGACTGGCCAATCTATTCAGTTATTTTTACTTAAAAAAAAAATTAGAATGACACCTTTATAAATCATGTGACTGTATCATGGCAATAAAGGAGTGCACCTGTTAGGGGAATAACAACAAGTTAAACCAAAAACACAGCTTCAGAAGCGGACACCAGTCAGGAGCTGTGAGAAAACCTAGAGAATCAGTTCACTAGTGTGGCTATTAAATATCTGAGTGATCTGCAAGTTGAATCTCCCTACCCTCCTACATTAAACTGGTTCTAACATTCTTTGGTCTTGTCTGTGAGCTATTCTAATTAATAATCTGGCATAAGATTAATGCTAGTTTGAAAAACAAAACAAAAAAACAAAGAAACAAACCTTAAACCTCATCAGACCATGGGATGGCTTTCTGCTGACCTCAGCAAGGACATGGACATTGGCAAGGGGTGGAAGAAGTGAAACCTCATTTTCTGGAGTGGGCAACTGTTGGATCAGCTCGTTCACCTGACTGGACTTTGCTCTGAAGACTGTACTTCCTGTATTTCATGAGTCCTCAACCTGGTATCTCAGCTAAAGGTTTTAAAATTAGAGCAGACTAGCACTACAGTCACAGGAATCAGAAAGATGCAACTAATCTGACACCATAACTTACCATTGCACAAAAGGTCAAGGTAGGAAACCTTTTCTCACTCTCAACAGGGTATCGCCACAAAAACTGAATATAACAGAGAATGTAGAAATGTGGAAACAGGGCTAGGGGTACAAGGATTTTTCAAATATTCTAAATGCAATTCTCAAAAATGTCACTGCTAGAACCTCTTGGAAAATTAGGAGAGAGCCTCAAAATGAACTGAAAAGCTTATATCTCTTCACATCTTCACATTAAGAACTTGTTTGTATTCCTGTTTTAAGTTTTAGAAAAAAAAGTGTTTTGCCTTCTGTGTTTTCACCTCGCCTCCTCAACATCAGCTAACCTACAGGAATGTAACTACTTCATCAAGTCAAAATTAAAAAGATTCTTAAGGCCTTTTTAATCCTCTAGCACAAACCATGCTACGAGACAAAGAATTCACAGTATCACAGAACTGTCAGGGTTTGAGGGAGCTTCTGGAGATCATCTAGTCCAATGCCCCTGCCAAGGCAGTGTCATCTAGAGCAAGTGATACAGCAATGCGTCCAGGTGGGTTTGGAATGTCTCCAGAGAGAGAGACTCCACGACCTTACTGGGCAGCCTGTTTCAGAGTTCTGTCAGCCTCAATGTAAAGAAGCTGTTCTTCAAATTTAATTCCTAGTAAAACAAAGAAATCAGGCTCAGATGTTCAAACACCGGTACAATTTGTAACAGCGCAACAACTACAGAAGCAACAGATTCTTCCAGTTCCCGACAGCTTCCAGTCGGGACGGGATGGTTAAAGCCGATACCTGGACAAAGCTGCGTTTTTGTTAACAGAGAGAAAATTAACGGCCAGCAGTCACCGTTGTGCAAATCGCATTCTACACAGCTCTGGAAGGTTATTCACTAACAAATCCCCACTCTCAGTTCCACATCAGCTTCAGCAAAGCTATTTTTCGTGACCACCACAGGGAGACCCTCAGACATCAGACCGCGTTGACGATGAGCACGTTTCTGCAGCACAAAGCCCCCAAGCGCCAGCGCTTCTCAACGGTGTGTTCGGAGCCGCCACATCCAGCTGCTCCATTCCCGACAGGACACCTGGGAACGAGCGCCCTTGCCGAGCTCCCGCCCCGCGCACGCGCAGTGCGCCGGGGGGAGGCGGCGGCGCGGCCGCTTCAGTGACGTCAAAACAGCTCGCGACGGCGGCCGCGGTTGCTGCGGAGCCGCTCCTGCCGTCCCGCCGATCCCGGAGTGAGTCCCGCCGATCCCAGAGTCCCGGACCGACTGCCGGTGAGAGCCGAGCGGCAGGGCCGCCTCTCCCTCGCGGGGCGCCTGGGGCATGGCCGGCGGCGGCGGCCGCACGTGGCCTGGGGTGCGGCGGGGCCCCAGCCCCGCCCTGCCCACCGGGGGTCTCGCGGCGCTGTGGCGGGCGGGGTGGGACGGACGGATGGATGGACGGACGGACGGAGGGAGGGAGGGAGAGAGGGTAAGGAGTGTCTCTGGCTTCCCGCGGAGATGAATGCTGTATTTCCTAACCCCGGTACCGCTCTCTTCAGGGGATCTGCCCCTAACCTTAAGGCACTTCCCGGTTCTGCGCGTGGGAAAATCAAGTTTGGCGCGGGGGGAGCTCAGAGGAGCTCCCTGTGCTCTCTCTAGTAATTGTGCCTTAGTAACCATTAGTAACCAAATGATGCAGTATCGCTTAACTCACACTGGGCTTCCTCTCAGCCTGCTGACCGGTGTTTTTATTGCTTTCCAAGATTTTCCTGCACGTCCAGCAACTTCCAGTTTTCAAATCATGGAGGGAGAACAGATTATGGAGGGGCAGCCGCAGGTATTGCAAGAAATATTTTATGTGCATAATGCTACGTGAATAAAAGGAGCATTTTCTCTTTGCTGACCATCTGTTATTTTACAGGTTCCAGAAAACCCGCATTCCGAATACGGTCTCACTGAAAATGTAGAGGTAACAAAGCTGTTGTCGTTGTAAAGTACAGTAGAAGTCACATTCCTGATCAAGGGAAAAAATGTTGAGTCTTGAGTTTAACTTCAGCAAATGTAATGTTCCCAAGAAAGTTAGCTGGAAATCAAGCCAACAGATACCTGTCGCTTGCATAAATGGCTATGAATATATTTTCTGTTGTATTGCTTCCCTTGTACTAAATGGTTCTGAAGTAAATAATGCACCTTTTAATGAGATGGTGGGTTTTTTTAAAGTATCCTATGATCATTATCTATTCTGTCACTATCTATGATATATATACAACTGTATTATCTATTATGCCACAGAAAAAGCCATCTGGATTTTTATTACAGGGAGGGAAATGGAAGGAGTTGATGGTATTTCTGTGGAAGTATCAAAGGGAAAGATTCTTTTCATGTTCTTGTCAATAGAAATATTGTATCAGAATAATCCAAGCTGTCTTTAATTACTTACGGTGAGAAGGAGTAGATGCAGTCCATTCTCTTGCTGTTGGTAACACTGTGGGTTAGAGTAATAAAATCGCAGGGTATTCTGAGGTGCAAGAAACCCACAAGAGTCATCAAAGTTCAGCTCCTGATCCTGCACAGGACAGCCCCAAGAATCACCAGAGGGCATTGTCAAAACACTTCTTGGACTTTGTCAGGTTTGAGGCTGTGACCACTTCCCTGGGGAGCCTGATCTATTTCTCAGCCAACTGCTGGATGAAAAGGCTTTTCCTAAAATCCAGTCTAACCCTCCCCTGTCACAGCTTCATGCCATTCACCAGAGAGGACATTGGCATCTGCCCCTCTGCTCTGCCATGTGAGGAAGTTGTAGACTGCAGTGAGGTCTCCCCTCAGTCTCCTCCAGGCTGAACAGACCAACTGACCTCCTTGTATGCTCCTCCTCCTCCAAGCTGTTCCTCATATGTTTTCTGCTCTAGACTCTTCACCATCTTAGTAGCTCTTTTTTGGATGATCTCTAATAGCTTTATATTCTTCCTATATTGTGGTGCCCAAAGCTGCACACAGTATTCCAGGTGAGGCTGCACCAGCACAGAGTAGAGCGGGACAGTCCCGTCCTACCTCTATGGCATTTATTTACTATTCCTTATTAAAGAAAAGCCTTCAGTCTCTCTCTATTAGAAGGTCCTGCTCTGTGCTCAGCTTTTGCAGAAACTATTCTTAAACATCTTTTGTGATTCATCCCCCTGATAACTACTTGTCTGTGTGCCTCAGCTTCCACCACAGAACTGTAACACGTTTGATACAATGGTCCTGTGTCGGTAGATTTATGTATCTTGCGTTGAATACATTTGGTTTACTGGCAGTGATAGGGTATAATTTTTTAACTACACTTTAATGGTGTAAGAAAGATGATTTCTGACCAAAAAGCACATGGAAGCATTTTCTTTAATGTGTCCATCAGTACTTTAATAGAGCATGGTCTCAAAGTATTCAACTTTAGCAGAGTCCCCTTTGTCAGACTTCACCTGAGTTTCTTATGCTTTTAGCATTTTGTATTAGAAGCACATGCATACAGGAACCATGTAATTGAGACTGCTCTTGTTAGTAGTGATTCCTTTCTTAGTGGTGTAGAATTCAAATCTGTGAATGCAAAAGCAGAAATAATAATTATACAGATTGGATATCTTCTGGAAAACTGTCTACTTGCTAACATTGTTTCCCTAAGATGTAAGAATTTAACAGAAGGCTCCTCTGGATTAGGTTTTTGTTCAAGGAAAAATACACACTTAAATTTTCTTAAAAGATGTAAAGAAGTTATTGCTAGTGAATTGCGTAGAGATGGGTATTTTGTACTTCCAAAGTAGACGTGGCTGCTGTTATCAGTGTGGATTCACTTTTATATTTCAGAGGATAGTAGAAAATGAGAAACTAAATGCAGAGAAAACATCAAAGCAGAAGGTTGATCTTCAGTCATTACCCACACGTGCCTACTTGGATCAGACAGTTGTACCTATCTTGCTACAGGGACTTGCTGTTCTTGCAAAAGAGAGGTAAGATGCTTCAGTGTCCCTTCTGTTCTTGGCAAAACGTAGGTCTCAAACTTGGGCAGCACATCACCTTTCAGGCACGTGGTTCTGGTAGTTGCGCACCACACATTGTTCTGGTAGTCATAAGAACGTCATTACAACAGGTTTATGAACCTACATATTACTGTGATTGACTGTGCAGGATGTGTTCCCCACTGAGGTGTTTATCATGCTATCATGCTTATTAGGTGCTTATGGCATGATAAGAGTTATTTATTTAATTCATGATCTCACAATGAGGTGTGCTACTGCGAAAGTTTTGGAGGGAAAAATGGGGTTGTTTTTGTTACTAGTTTTATCAGATAATGCACCTTATAAAAGTAAGGCAAGAAGTTGTTCTAGTTCTGAAGATTTTTGTAGTGTGAAATTATAAAGAGTTCTGCAAGCAGGACAAATCAGGCCTGACATGCATCATTGTTGCAGATTAAAAGGCTTTCTGAAAAGTCAGGCTGACCCTGCACTGTCAACACAGTAAGAATCAAACTGATAGTTTAATCCTCTGAGTGAAGATTGTGCTGTCAAGGTGCCCCAAATCTCTTACCAGTCAATGTAGAAGGGTATCCTTCAGTAACAGTAAACAGCTGTTTGTCTTAGCCAAATTAATTTCGAGCCTTTTTCGTGTATCCTCGCTAGTGGCAAGTAGTACTGCATGTAACCATCACTCAGTTTCACTGAAATAACAAAATTAAAAGCTGGTATGAATGACTATAATGGCATCATGGCACCTACAGTCAGAACAACCATCAGCAGTGTCTTAACTTCAGAAGGAGTTGTGAATTTGAACTGCAGGGTACAGACAGCTAATTAGGCAAAATCAAGCACCTAGGAAGGTCCACCGTGTGTGTACACCTGAGCAGGGTGCAGATCTTCGGCCGACATCTGTGAGAGTTCTGCTGCACACTCAGTGTAAAACACCTGTGAGATTCATACCCCACACTTAACACTCTGGATACTTGTGTTACAGGCTAACTTTTTCCTTCATCTTTTTTATTTTTTTTTTAATTTATTTAAATCTTTGCTATGGAAGAAGCTTTTTTAATGAGGACTCATCACATGAGTGAAACTGGACCATTGATAGGAGAGGTTGGGGAATGTATAGGTATAAAATATAACAGTATCAAACTGGCAGGTCAAATTGGCTGTTCAGTGGAGCATAGTAACCCCTTGGGAGTGAGAGAGCTGAGCTATCAGCTCTGCTGTATAATCTGATTAAAATCAAAGTGGAAAGTAACTAGTGGATGCCAAGTTCTTTTTCTGAGGAATATAAAAATATTCAGGGAACAGCCCAGTCCAGTCCATCTGATGGCTATGCCTGGAATTCAGTAGAAATTATGCAGGATAGTGAGCCAGATGGATCAACTACATATTTGGAAGGAGTCAACACAAGTTTTTGTCAGGTGTTGTAATTGTCTTAGAGTTTATTGAAGGAGTCACCAAACACATGTAAAGAAAAATGCAGATGATACAGTCTTTTTTAAAAATTTCCAAAAAGTTTCTCATACAGCTGTTCACTGAAAGCTTTTAAAGAGACTTAGTTGCTGTGGGATTAAAGGAAAAGTCTTTATACGGATGGAGAACTGAATGGACAAAATAAAGGGTAGAACTATATAGTGAATTTTCATGGTGAAAAAAGATCAACATTAGAATCACAGAAAGTATAATTTGTATCAGTTTGAAGAAGAGGCTGACAACATTTGTTAATGACACTGAGTTTTACAGGCTAGGTATGGGTGTTTTGGTTTCTTTTAGTTTTGGGGGTTTTTTTAAGTTGATCAATTGTAATTGCACAGGAATGTCATAAAACTCTCAAGACTGCTATGAAAAATTGAAACTATGGCAAAAAGCAAAAGATTGAATCCAAATAAACAGAAAGTTTTAGACCTAGGAGGGTAGTGACAAATGCTAGTGACAAAATGTTAGATGCTGAGTTGACAATTACCAGTAGGAAAAAATATCTTTTTACCTGTTACATGTATATGCCAATGCATTGCTCTAATAAAAAATAATTTCTGAATGGTAGGACTTAGAAACTGAAGGAGTAAAAACAACTTAAGAAATTGAAGGGGTAAAGAACAAGCATAATATCATTATTTAAATTTACAATGTTCTTGTATTTTTAATATTATGTGTAATTCCAACTCTCCTGTATTCTAGTAGAATGTGAAAAAATAAGAAGAGTGACAAGGTGGTCAGAAGAAATACGTCTGTCTACAAAGTGACTGAATAGATAATATCTAGAAAAGAGACTTTTACCTCTTCTGATACAATAGTGGAATTAAGTGAAAGAGGTAGCAAATTTATAATGAATAAAAGGAGCTGATCCTTCTCAGGTCACATAATTAAGCTATGTAATTTTTTTTGCCTTAGGTTGAGGACATTAAGGTCTTTATTTGTGCTCAAGAGGTCAAAACTGTAAAGGAATCCACCCAGGACTCTTAAGGGTTGTAGCTCAGAAATTGGTACATGCTTGGGAACCAAAAGGATTGTCCAGAAAAATATCTCTCTACATTTCTTCCATTTCTTATGCTTCTTTATAGGCATATTTGTTCACTGCCAAAACTTTTGTCTGACCAAATGTGGAATAATTGAGTTTGTCATTCTGTGGACAAAATCCTGATTAGCATGATTCATGCACTGTAACTGGAGGAGCTTTTTAAAAGAAGAAAAAAACCCAACAAAACAACAACAAAAAAAAACCACACCAAAAAAAAAAACACACCACAGACTAAGGCCAGTGATCAGAACTGTTTATTATTGACTCCTTGCAAGTTACAGCACTTCTCAAACTTGAAGTTTTGTTGTGTTCATTTTGGTTGCCAGAAACAATGAGAACAACTTTAATGCATAAAGCTACACAATAACCAGTTGAAGAAAATGAAGAAAAAAAGCACTGACAGATTCAGTTTTACTTTATATAGAATGAGTTAAAGAAATAGGCAAATGCATGTCACGTCTAATCATGTACATACGGTATTTATACTTACAGACTATACCCTAGTTTTAGGGATGTAACTGTAGCAATTTAGTGACATTGAAACAACAGAGACTAAGGCCCTTTTTTAAAAACTTTCTCATTGGACATAAACTGGAAATTCAGAGTCACTCTAGGTAGTCAGCCATCCCTAAATCAATGCTGGTAAGTGTTTGGGAGGAGTTACGTTGCTTTTAAGAGATGGCGATCAGTTCTTCAGCTACCTACCTAATTTCATATAACAAAAAATAATTGCTTTTGATTTACTTTTTTTTCTTTACAGACCGCCCAATCCCATTGAATTTCTAGCAGCATATCTTTTAAAAAACAAGTCACAATTTGAAGACCGAAATTAGCTCCATAAAAATGAGGACAGTTTGGCTGCTAGACTGAAATGCTCATTCACCGCTGTTTGTTTCCTGCTGTAAAAATCCTTTGGCCATGTCGTCGTCTTTCTTAACTGCACAATTTGCTGTACCTTTTGAGTTATTTAATAAAGAACACTTTACATTTAATTTGTTGTCTTGTTTTAAACTAGGTATTAGGAGACTTTCAAAATAAAGTACTGAAACTACACTGCTGGAGGAAAGTCTGAATAATTCCATGGGGCTATGTCACTGAAAGCATGGAACAAAGGGGAACAATTTATTATGGGAATCACATGGATGATAATGTATATAACTGTATTGGATTTTTAGATAGCATCCTGCCACATGCAACATGCCTAAACAGAAAGCAAACAAATGAAGAACAATTAAAATTTCTTTTGAGGAAGCATTGATTAAGTAGAGAGGAGAGAACGTACTTCAAAAGACCAGGAAATGGGTTTAGTTAAAACAGACAATTAGATCCCGCAGCTGAATAGATCACCTACAGACAGTGGCCAGCATTTCACATACTTACATTAGTGAAATGTGCTGTTCAACACTTGTCACTGATCTCCTCTGATTGGGGTGCTGGATTTAGCTGAAACACAGAATAAAGTTTGAAGTAACTTATAAAGGTTCTGCAGTTCAGTTCTCTGTGCTGCTACTCCCAGCCGGGGTGATTTTTCTCTGTTAAAGATGGAATCATCAAGTTGGGATGGACCCATAAGGATCATCAAGTCCAACTCTCTCCTGCTCACTGGACCACCTAAATATAAATCATATGATTTAGAGTATCATCCAGATGCTCCTTGAATTCTCACAGGCTTGGTGCTGTGACCACTTCCCTGGGGAGCCTGTTCCAGGAACCAACCACCCTCTGGGTGAGGAATCTGGACATCTTTTTCTGATGTCTGGGATAATCCTAATCTAAGCAGTAAAATACCAAGTAATCTGATTTTTTTATCGCCTTGGGTTTACTAAAGTGTCTTGTTTTCATTTGGTCTTCCCAAATGTTTTCTTAACCTTTTTTTCTGACCCTTTCTTTATTTTTCCTATAATCTCAGTAGAGCTAAAGGCCACAAACCTTACTGTACAATATAAAAAGTTGCAGCAGAAGACAGGATCAGAAGAAAAAGAATTAAGACAAAAACCACTATTTTGTCAAATAATAGTATAAAAGCTCTGAAAATAGGAATATTATGACTCTAAACTGACTCATTAAGTTACTGGCAATTGGTACACAGCCCTCTGAATTCCCAGATCTTGGAGGTCTTTTCCAACCCAATCTATTCTATGATTTTATGATTTTTGTTTTTTGACACTTTTGACAAGGACCATAACTAATGTTCACTAGCACTGGATACTGGATCCTGGAATCCAGATTATGCATAGCCCTGTTTTTCAGAGACTGGGAGAATAAACATAATTTTTTTTGACAGTGACAGAAATGGCAAAACTTGGCCTCCAAGAGTAGCTGAATTAATCAAAATCCTAAATTTTTATTAAAATATTTTTAATATTGCCATCTTACCATTGCCATTCAGTGTTTCTTAGGTAATTGCTTTAATATAGCGAGCAGTTAAAACCTTTAAATTAAATTCTTGCTGCAAGGATTGGTTTCTCTCCATGTGCTATGAAAGGCTGCATATTTTTTGGTAATTAGGCATAAATTCACACAAGAGAGACTTGGGTCTCTCATTTGACTTGTTCCTGTAACAGTTTAAAGATACACACTGTATTTGGAGTATAGTAAGAATTATTTTCCTTACTTCTCTGACATGTAGTTGACTTTCCTATGGTAATCTGAAGATTTTTTTTTTTTAACACAGCTTTTCTTCTTTAATAGTGTAGATACATGGATGTAAGAGTGGCCAGAAGATAAATTCTTCAGAGGGAAAAAATTAACTTTTCAATAGTCTACAAACTTGCAGGGAACGGAGGTCTTGCCATTACTCCCAATAGGAAGGCTCTCACTATTTTACATATATATTAGTATGGTAACAGGGAAACACTGAATTAGTGCAGTCTGGGAGCAGTAAAATTGGGGAACAAGTAAAAGCTGAAAGAAGTCTGCAAACCCAAAATCGAGCCTAAAAAGCTTTATTTTGGAAAATGTACCAAAATTGTGGAATGAGATTACTAATTCTATTGCATTGTGGTGAACACAGTCTCCATCAAACCTTGACACTTTAAAAGATACTGAAAGGATTTTAACAACAGTGTTTTGACTTTCTGGAATGAGTAATAACATTTAAGTGAAGACAAGGAGACACCGTAAAGACTTGGTACTGCTATTTTTGTTGCTAAAGTGGCATTCCAAGATTTCACAAGTAACACCTTGGCAAGACAATTTTTAAAAGTAGGGGGAATTTATGCTGCTCCCCAGTTTCAATGTTGAGAATTTGGGCAAGGCTGTACAAAAAGCAGCAGTTCTAATATTAATCCTCCCTCAACAGAGCAATTTTCTAATTGTGATAAGTAAAGGCACCGGTTTTATTCCAAGCAAATTAAAATAAAAAGGGGGTATTAACAAAAGAACTATTTCTGTATATTTACTAACTTCTAGGCGTACCATGGAGTCTGTAAGGTAAAGGGTCCTGTCTGGACCTAACACCAGGGAATCTTCTGCGGCCAGGAACAGGGAACAAATTATAAATAAAAATATATTTCTCTGTGCCATGTGGATACAGAGAGAGGCCCTCCATGCCTTGCAGTGTGGGGATGATGCAAGACCCCCCTGTACGAGCCCAGGGGAGATAAGTAACAACTAGCCAAAAAGGTAACACCCACCTCCAAAGCAGGAAAATTACCTTTTAAGGCAACAAACGGACAATGAATGAATATTTAACAACTGATATCGAAAGGGTACAAAAAGCCTGGTTTTCAAACAATGTGTGTGTGTCTCAGGCGGGGCACTTGCCCCCCAGACCACCCAGCGCTGTTTGCTTTATTATCGCTTGCTTAATAAATTTATCAACTTTTAATTGGAATTGAGTTGTCTAAATTCTTAAACTAACTTATAATACTAATCATACCTCAATTCAGAATACAGAGAAATCACACTTCTCACCTTACAGTAACACCTGTCAAGCAGCTGCACAAAATTTGAAATACTCTGTTTTTCTACACAACTCTTGCGTCAACCTAGAATCCCAAAGCACTGGTACCAGTCCTAAGGTGAGCTGTCCCTGCCAGCAGCATGCCATCTACTCAACTGCTGGCATCACTAGTACATCATGTCATCTGCTGTTGCTTTCCCATCCAGTCTAGAGATTTAATTCAAGAGAATGAAAGAGCCATGTTCACAAGGGGATGACATTGGAAGATTTTACTACAGCAGCTTCTCTGGGCAGCCTTCTCTGAGAAAATAAGTTTAAATGTTACTAGCAGCAGTCCTAAGAATTAAATCTTAGTGATTCCTGCAAAGGTATGACAAATCAATGAGAAAAGTGCAACCATTTTCCTTTACTTGTTAAACTGGCTTCACCAGCTGGGATCTGCTGCACAGAGACTACTCTGTAACAGGAACAAGTATTAAGTTACTATCTGAATAACCAGACCATACCTGAATAATCCAGTTCTCAGTTACAAAAGATGAAGTCCAAATTTTCAAAGCATTTACTTCTTTCAAACGTTCCCCACTAGAAACCAATGAAAATTCTGTGAAGAGACTTGACAGATGCTTGCTATCCCAATTTAATCCAGAAAGAAAGAAGTACTATTTGTCCACAGTTCTGAAGGCTTCAAAATAAATGTATTTAACTTGGAAGTACAAATAGATGTAGAGAAAAAGCTTAAAGAAATATTTGAAAATGGCAACTTCAGATGTATGACAGGCCACTGCTAAGTAGCTGAAAGCCATTATCTCTTGTTTTTTGAACAATTTTTTTTTTTTTCTCCATAGTGCCCTAGGTGAGTCAGCAGATGCTCTAAATAGCAGTAAAATTGAGCAGAAAATAAAATGGAATACCTGGTTTACACCACGGCACACCATGCAAGGTGACTATTTTAGATCTCCAATATCCAGAAGTTACTATTCAGTAACTGTGAAAGGATTATATATGAGTCATATGGAGTATTTTGAAGTCTGCCTTTTTAACTGCTTCTACCGAGAACATTATATTTTACCTTGAAGGGAACAGTGACAGAAGAAAGGATTTCCCACTAAAAGCAATTCTGATCAAAGGATTCTACATCCTCATATTCTGAAGCCTATTACCACCTAAAAATACAGTTTGACTTGCCAAAGCTGCTTCTTTTTTTTTTTTTTTTTTTTTTTTTTTTTGCATCTCCAATTTATCAAGGACTTTCTCCAAAATCAGTACATGTCTTTGAGCTATCGATTTTATTTTCTGAAGTGCTGTCACCATTGTAAATGCAGTCTGATTCTTCTCTCTCCCCAACAGACTTCCTAGAAATAAAACAGCTGCTTTCAAACAAATGAAAAATGTGAAAAATTCTGAAAGATACAAGCAGTTGAAACCAGTATGTTGGAAAGGAAACATGAGAAGAATCCCTATGCCTGCCATGCTTGAGAGAGTACAGGTTTTGATATATTCTTATCATTGTACTAATTACATAACAAATTATTCTTAGCCAAGCCTTAGCTTGTGTTCCCTATTCTATTTCATAGCCAGGATTCATTTTAAGGGTGACTACATAGCCTAGATCACAGAAGTACAGAATGCCAGCTGTTACAGAAACAGTCATTTTACCATGATGAAAAGATGATCAGCACCGTTTCTGCTCATGTTCCTCATTCAAATACAGTTTTAAGTGAGGGCTTCAAATGTAAATGTGCCATGACTAATTATGGGGCAGTTTACATCAGTGCTAGTGCAACAGTGACTAGGAATGTGTCATATTCCTATTCCCAGTATGCTTTTAGCTCTCTTCTCAAAGTTTGCTTTGCAATTATGCAAAGCAAACTTTGTAACAGACTTGTTTTCTGAGAGGAGCCCAGATTTGTAAAAGGCTGCTGGGTGGTTAAGAAGTATTTACAGGATGAATAATTACCCACCGATATTATCTCAGGTGCTATTACATTATATAGGAAGTGGAGATATTTCTCTGGTAAGGACAATGAAGTTTGGGGGGGTGGGTATCTGTTTTTAGTAGTAGAAGGAAGGACTGCTTGGAACAGCAGGTTCCTTAGATGCAAAATGACAGTTTGCAAAGAGAAAAACCTAAGGTAACAGTGAACAGCTTCCTGAGAAGGGAGAGGACAGGAAGCAGGCATTGTGAAAAGCATGACAGGAAAGAATGCAAAATAAACCACATGCAAGAGGACAAGGAGAGCAGAAACCAAGAGAGAATAGACCTTGAAAGCTGGACCAGGTGAAAACGTGTCATCCAAGCTGGGCACAGGGAGTTACTTGAGGAAAACCCTGCATGCTAAGGACACACTAACTGGCAAGTCACTCTTGCCACCCTTTGCCTTCATGCTTTTCTTCCAGGTAAGGAACAAACTGCAAACAAACACACACATGTAGCAGTGATCTCTGCTTCAAGGTTATGCAGACTTGGGGGACTGTCCATGCATTGTGTCAGCTCTGCCCTGCACATCAGAGAAAAATGATAGAGATACCAGCTCTGAACAGATAAGTGCTCCTGTTACTGTTCCCCATACAAACAGTGCTTGGAAGAACTACAGACAAAGCAGGAGTATCTCCCAGCTTAACCCTTGATTCACAGTATTGCACTGACAGGTCAGCCCACTTTCTCAGTCTGTCACTTGAACCATTCCATACCTCCATGTCCTGAGCACCAGGAAGCCCAGCACTGCCATCTTCTATCTAACTCACAGAATATCCTGAGTTGGAAGGGACCCACAAGGATCATCAAAATCCTACTCCTGGACCCA
>NW_020955841.1:44173-117814 GCF_003031625.1 Empidonax traillii
TGATTCACAGTATTGCACTGACAGGTCAGCCCACTTTCTCAGTCTGTCACTTGAACCATTCCATACCTCCATGTCCTGAGCACCAGGAAGCCCAGCACTGCCATCTTCTATCTAACTCACAGAATATCCTGAGTTGGAAGGGACCCACAAGGATCATCAAAATCCTACTCCTGGACCCACACTGGACCACCCCCAAGAATCACATCATGTGCCTGAGAGCGTTGTCCAAACGCTTCTGGAAGAGCTGACTGTTTTTCTGTTTCTGCCTCTATCATTTACATTATGTGGTACTGAGGGAACACATCACCAGCCCTTAAACAGACACAGTTCATGATCAGGAGGTGATTGTTAGAAATTTAAACAGATAAACCCATCAATCACTAAACAGTGCTCGATGGTATTATGCCCACCTGTGATAGGGCACAAATTAAAATCCTATCGTCACCCTTACCAATGGAAAAAGCAGAAATTCCTCCCATAGCACTACAAGCTTTCTCAGGAACATGCAGAAACTGAGGAGGATGTCCTCCAGCTTCCCTGGGCTCTGCATTGAGAGTCCTAGTCGGTAACAGTGAAGACAGTGAAGAACAGGGATTCACCAGGCTGCCATGGTGTTTGTGGCACATACCACAATTGAAGGATTAGCAAAAAAATGCCTGTGCTTTCTCTGACCTGCTAACACCAAGCTGTAGTGTTCCTCTGTATTTACATGGATGCTATGTTCACACTACATCCAGTAAAAACTTCATCCTAATCTACACCTAATCTAGGAGAGAAAAAACTACACACATGGAAAAGAAGAAGTTAATGAGGAAAAGTAAGGCAGAAGGAAGCTTAAGAAGGAAGCACAAGGAGAAAAGGAATCCAGCCTGTTATACAGCAACAAGAAATATACTTAAGAAATTGTAAAAGGCATGATGAAGAAGAAGAAAAAACACTAGAGGTAGGAAACCCAGAAGAAAATACTTACAAGAGTTTTTACTTATTAAACTGCCTAGATTTCCACTCAGAAGTTCTCATTTTATTATTTCATTGGAGCAGAAATGCTCAGAGAAAATGAAAGGCCTTCCTCTAAATAAAAGGAAGGAATACCAGGTAATTAAAAATCATTTTAACCCCCAGTTTTCCTAAGACGTTCCTCCTAACCGCTCCTCTAACTGTTTTTGGTGGACTGTGGGACAGTGGTGCATTAAAAACTTGAATATATCCTGTCATGACCCATTTTTTAGGTATATAATCACAACATTTATTTTTCTCCATGGAGTGAAATTTATCCTCTGCTGCATTTAGTTAACTTCATTAAAGGACTAGTTTATTGAAGGATCAGTTCAGGAACTACTCTCAGTACTGAAGTTTATGTAAAATGCTTGAGAGGTATAAATGGGTATCACAAGTGCCAATACAGTTTTATGTTAAAGAAGTCAGGTAGGATAGTTTTTCCAGTCTAGGCAGCAGTTATAATCTGCATTAACCTTTTTCAAGACACTATTTGTAAAATAACAATGGAATACTGTGAGGATAGACAGAGCAGTGAAAATATTAGACATCTGCTGAAATAAACAGGCCCCATTTCCTCATGACAACCTATTACAAACATTGTTAACTGGACACTTCAGTCCTTAGTGCCCCTCAGCTTGCCTGTCAAGGGTGCAGAGGAGGATCCTCACTGATAAAAACGAAGTCAGTAATTATGTCTGAAGCAGGAGCCTTTTTTTATCTTCAATACATACTGCAAACAATGCCTTTGTCCCCCGTTTCCTTTGTTTTACTGTAACAAAACATATCAGACCAAAACCTAAGTAAACAAGAAAGAAAACAAACAAAAAAAACACCACCCCAAAACAAAAGAAACGCTCTGTATTTCTATGTATTTCTCTGTATTTCGCATGCATTTGTAACTGCCTGGAGAACTTTTTGAAGAATTCCACGACAAAGAAGCAGGAGGATGTCTTTCCTGACCTGGCCCATGGAGTTCCCCCACACAAAGCACCACTCTGCCTCCAGACCTTGATGGCTGCGGCCCCTCACCTCTGGCTCCTCTCCCTCCTCCTCGCATCACCCACAGCAGCGGCTAAAATTGCTTTTTCCCTTCCCCCTTCGGTACTGGCCACACTCCCCTTTCCAGCTCTGCCTCGTTAGCTATTTCGGGCCACGCCTGATGTCTCCATGGCTGCGGTCCGTTCACCAAACCAATTTAAAAATAAAAAATAAAACTAAAGGGGTGAGGAAGTATGAGGCTAAGGACCGGAGACTTCCACACAGCCGTACCCACGCCATGGCGCCACGGGCGTCACGGCACGGGCAGAGAGGCGTCGGGACAGATCCTGCTTCAGGAACAGAGAGCCTCGGCCCAGCAAACGCCCCGTTCCCTCTGGGGACAGCCATGCCTTTGGGAAACGATGCTCCGCCTCTGCAGCCTTCAGCGTCCCCACTGCTCCCACGGCCCGCGCGGGGCCCGGGGAGGAGGCGGAGGCGGGAGATCCCGGGATAACCCTGCGGGACGAGCCTGGCATGGCACCCCCTCAGCCCCCCCGCGCTCCCCTCGCCTGACCCGCGCCCGGAATCTGCCCCGCCACCACGGAGACACGGCCCGCCAATCAGCGCGCAGGGCTCCCGTCGCCACGGCAACGCACCGCCCAATCCGCGGCTGGTCCTCCCGCCTGGCCCCGCCCGCTGCCCCTGCTCCCCCGCGGGGCGGGGCCGGGCTCGTCAAGGCGGTGGGCGGGGCCGGCGGGGAGAGGGCGGCCAATCGCAGCGAGGCTTTTGCTTCGGTGCCCAATGGGGGCGCGGCGCCCGCGCGGCCCTTAGTCCACGGGAGCCGAGCGGGGCCAAACCCAGCTGCGGCCGCGGCCTCCTTTTCTGCGCGCCCCCCCACCCGCCGGCGCGGAGTTGGCGGCGGCGGCTTCGGGCTCTGTCCCCGCGTCCCCCCGCCGGGACCCCCCCCGCGGCCGCGCCCGGCCCCGCGCCCCCGGCCCGCGCCGCCCCGGCAGCGCCGCCTCCGCCCGCGGGGCCCGGGCCGTGCCGGGGGAGGAGGGGGAGCAGCGGGAGCAGCAGCAGCAGCGCCGCCGCCGTCGCCGCCGCCGCGGGCGGGCCCGTCCCCCAGCGTCCCCCCCGAACACCATAGGCGGCTCCGGCTCCAAGATGTCCAACCGGGTGCTCTGCCGGGAGGCCAGCCACGCCGGCAGCTGGTACACGGCCTCAGGTACCGCCGCCGGGCGCGGGGAGCGGGGCGCGGGCGGCGGGCGCTGAATCAGCACTTTGGGGCCGCCGGGGCCGCGGCCGGTACCGGGCGCGGGGAGGGGCCGCGGGCTCCGCCCCCGCCGGCACATGGCGGCCGGGGGGGCGGGGGGGCCGGGCTCGGTTACCGGCGGGGAGCGGGCGGAGCCGGGTAGGGGGAGCCGCGCTGCTCCCCGAGCGCACCCTCTGGCCCCCCGGCCCGACCTCCCTTCTCGGCGGAAAACCGGCGTTCGGTGGTGGCCGCGGCTCGGTCAGCTCCAGCTGGTGCTCTTCCGTGTGCCTGCCCTGCCCGGCAGCCGCAGCCCCGTGTGTGAGGCGGAGCCCAGCCCTTGTGCTGTGCCTCGCACCGAGCGTTGCGGTCCGTCAGTCTCGGAGCACACGGACGGATCTGTGTTCTCATGTGCTCTTATGGGGATTTCTGGATTTTTTTTTTTTTTTCCCCCCTTGAGGAAATACCGCACGTCTAGTGTGTTTCGCAGGGTTCGAAGGCAGGTGAAGAGGTGTGAAAATAAGGAGACTTATTTCGCTTCTTATAGTCCAAGGCAACCTTCTGTCTTTTCTTCTCGAGCGCTTTCTCTGGCAGTAGTGAAAAGTTATTAAGCAATATTGCAGAGTGGGCTCTGTCCGTTTAAACGTGTGGCACTTGCAGGAAAAAAAGAAAGACGCGATGTTGTGGAGGGAGAGCTACCGCTCCCTTCAGCGTCCCAACCCCCCCCCCCCCCCCCCCAAAAAAAAAAAAAAAAGAAGCAAAAACCTCTTAATAATGGCTTGGTAGCTCATATGTTTGGAAATAAGTTTTGTTGGGTTTTGGAGCAGAACTGCAATTGTGGAAAAGATGCACGTCTGTCTTTTCAGAACCGTTCGTAAGGAGATTTGTAAGGGATGTTCTTTTACTGGCCCCAGGAGTAAAGATGATTACAAAACTGCAGGTGAACGAGCTTAGATGAACAAGAGGCTGTCGTAATGAGCAGTTCAGAGAGGCACAATTGAAAAAAAACAGAGAAGCGTGGCATTCAGGATCCTAAACTGACATTTAAGAAGAATTAGGTGTGAGAAGTCATACACTTCTCTTGGCTATATATGAAATAGATGCAGTCTCCCCTCTCCTCCACAAATGGATGAGGCAAAAATTGAAAGGGAAGAAAAGAATTACAGGGAGGAGGGTAACACAGGAAGAGGCGGATTGTGAGATAAATAGCTGGGCTTCAAATGGTGGGTAGGCAGTTTCGAGACAATAGTTCCTTCTGAACTTAATATTCTAAACATAACTGTTGTGTCCATTACAAAACTGGTCTCAAATCTTCGTGTAGTGTCGACAGGTAGCAATTACATTTTTTTCCAATGGTCTAGAAAGGTGTAAGGTGGTACTCTTTACAGAAAACAACAGCAGAAAAAATCTTGTCAAAAGTATGGGTTTAAACACATGCAAGGACACCAAAACATCAAAGTTTTGTCGTAAGACCAGCTTGTTTCTGCTGTTTTTGTTTTCATTTATGCAGTAAACTTATTTGCAATATGGAATGGCTACATGACCTAACACATAAATTTTGAAGTGTGTTTGATATTGGACTTCATACCCAGTTATTGATGGATACTTTCAAATAAGAATTTTAATTAAAAAAAAAATTAATTAAAGGGGCATGGATACTGTGTTGGGCTGTTTTCTTTTCTATAAAAATTCAGTGCTTAATTTTGTTAGACTACACCCTGTTAAGTCTGTGTGGCTGTTTTGGCCAGTATTAGCTGTTGCTCCCATTGCTTTTGGGCAGCCCTCTGGCTGTTGCTTATTGAGGAGATGTGGGATGGTTGCCCGGACACACTGCATGAAAAAAAAAAAAAAAACAACCCAAACACTGAAACAAAACAAACAACCCCCCCCCAAAAAAAACCTAAACAAAAAACCAAACAAAGACACACAAAAAAAATTACACCGAAAACCTGAATCGTATTGTAATAAATTATGACAACTGTACTTATGAGTTAAATTGTAACTCTTACAGCATTTGTGGTGGGGGTAAGTGGTTGATGTTGCATAAGCTGGAGTTTTGGGAAATGTGTTTTTCCTTAAAAAAGAAAAGAGTTTTATGTCTCTTGCTGTAGAACTGTGTTCTGCTGTTTTTATGGGTATGTGAGAGCAGGAATTCTGCCTGTTCAGCAAGACAAGGACTACCCATTATTGTTGGTTGAAAGCTAATGTTGGTGTGCCGTTTGGAGGGTACATCAAATCTCAAGAGGAAACAAATGGGGACCAAGAGGGTATATGTTCATCATAGTCTTAAAAATCTTCCTGTATTTCAGGCTAAACTCATATGTCAGCTGCCATGTCAAAATTGTAACACAGGCTCCTCGATTGTAGTACTTGAAGAAAGTGGATTTTACCATGTGCTTTCAGGCTGCATAGCTTCAAGGATGGAGCTGCGACAGGGATTAGAGTTTGAATTGTGGTAGTTCTTCACTGCATTCCCATGATTCTCTGGAGATTGTCTTTTCAAGTCCTCCTACCTCCTCCTTTCTTCGTGCTTGCTGTCTCGGCCCAGAAGCAATTTGCTGTGTTATATATAAACTGGTTAGCATTTAAGCTTCCTGTTTCCTCAAAACTGCTCCCTTTCTGCAGAGCTGAGTTTGATTGCACAGGGCAAGTGGTTGCCCTGGCTACCCTTATCCTGCTTCACAATTAAGATGACCCCATCTAAAAGGATATTGAGAAACATGATTTTTGAAGGATATTCAAAAAATTATTACATCAATGCATTTTAAAGGGGCTGTGTGAGGATGAGGTTTTTAAGTGGCAGTTTATCCTGATGTGCCTAGTACCTGAGGCATCCTGCATTGGATAGGGGGTTGAAAAGTGAAGCACCAATTGCTATGCTGAAAAAAAAAGGGTCTGTGAGATCTGGCTATAGAAGTCAGCCCTGGGAAAGCAGGACCGAAGCCAGCTGATGGGGGAGAAAAATTATGGATCCAGAATGCAAACCAGCTTTTGTGACCAGAGGATATCCTTGAACTCGATTAGTTGGCTCCTATGCAGTCCAGGAGCGGAAGCAATATCAGAGGTGAAGCCACAACCAAGACCAAGGTACTGCTCTTCATGGAGGGTCAATGTAATGTATGTAAGAGGGTTTAGAAGAAACACCGCTTCTTGTCTTTAGAAACTACTCATTTCTATGGGACAGGAATTGCTTCAGTTGAAATTAGACTCTCGCTCCCCAACTTTCCCCAGCCATGGGATGTGCCCTGCTTAGATTCTGCCTTGGATAACGTAAGCATGCACTACATTCTAATACAAATACACCACCTACTTGTAGGATGCTAATTAACTCTGTAGAGCAGGTGAGACTGGCTGTGCAATTATGCACATCCAGGCATGTTCACGGGTCAGAGTGTTACATCTAAGTAAACAACTTTGTTGTTACTAGATGGAAAGTTGGGTCCCAGGGAGGAAAGCTCACTGCTACCTACTCAAGGGAGCTGAGAAGGGGGCAAGGAGTAGAAGATGGACTTCACAGTGGTGTTACCATTTAACTGCTCATGTGTTCTTCATTCATAGTGTGCTGTTCTAACAAAAAAAAAAAAAAGAAAATTAAAAAGCAAGTTCCTTAAGAAGTTTCTGCAGGTGAGTTCAGGATGAAAAATGTAACCAAAATTATTGTCTTCCGTTCTGCTCTAGAATTCTTGGTGTGGGGAAGTTCATTTTCATTCCACATCAATCCATGAAGCATTTGCCTGACAACAAACTTAACTACGATGTTCGGTCAATTGTTCCTCCTCCTGTTTAGCAGCAGCACTGAATTTGGGAAGCTTTACAGCTGAGCTTCCAAACTGAAATACTGCCATGCCTATTGCTGATAGTAGGCCACTGGTTTAGACAACCTCACTTTTTACTTGTGTCAATATGTCTGCTATTAAAAAAAACTGGAATGGGACGTCATTGCTTTTGTGGACGAGCAGTCTGGTACATGGTGGCCACTGAAAAGACTTGCAAAAATGAGTTAAGAGCATACCAAGTAAATGAAAACATCAGCCTGTTGCACTGCTGTCATGTAGTTGTTGAGAAAACTAAAAAGGAAATCATACTGTTGTGCGGTGAAAAATATTACATGCAGATTTATTTTTGGAAGAAAGTCCCACTCCTGCTACGTTAATTCAA
This sequence comes from Empidonax traillii, assembly GCF_003031625.1. Lineage (NCBI taxonomy): Eukaryota > Metazoa > Chordata > Aves > Passeriformes > Tyrannidae > Empidonax > Empidonax traillii. Next base: position 51,558 of record NW_020955841.1, read on the forward strand.
CCACCTAGTGTCCAGACCTCTTGAGAAATTGATTTTGACCAGCAGGGGGAAGAGGAAGATTAAGGACAACTTGAAACAAAAATGGCATAATTTTTCATGGCTTTGAATGCTGGATAGGTACATTCCTAGATACAAAAAGAGCAGCTGAAATATGATGGGAATAACATGCTATCCTGAGCATGGACTGTTTGCAGGACAGGGTGTGGATGCTCTATCCTGATTTACTCTTCAGTGTGAGTCGATTGAGTGAGTGCTGGGCAGTTCTTTGGGGAATCAATCCATACGCTCCTGAAATGGAAATAAACATTAGCTATGTGCATCTCTTTTTCCTGTTTAGCATGCCATTACAAGTGAGATGTCACACATTAGAGTGCTTAACTTGGCTCATTGGCTGGCAGCTGACCTGCTTCACCTGGCTCCTGGAGGTGCTAACTGAATACTGTACCGCTCTTTATTAAAGCGTGTGATAAGAGTTTTTGCCTCAACTTTTCCCCAGTCAGTGCCGTTATATGGCACTGATACGGGCAAAACACAAAGGTTTTTGTTGGCTCTTCCGGGTTACAGGAATAAAATCAAATTGAGGGGGTGTGTATGAGTAACAATATTACATGATCTGAAACTTGCCCTGCAAAACAAGTTTGTTGTTGTTTTAGTTATGGCTTGTTTCTTTGTTTTCCCTGACGAAACTGTAGTGGCCAGAGGTGTGCTATGTTAGCCTGTGCCAAGTTGTTTGAACTAGGAGAACCTTAATTTCCATAAGCTTATTAATGCAAATGTGAGTTGGCAGAGTAATTGCGGTGTCGACTTGAAACACCATTGTGCTTTTTGTCTTCAAAGCTTTTTCTTTTTCTTTTTTTTTAAATGGGGAGTCAAGTAAATGGTCAGTAGATGTTTGAAGAGACTTTAAATTTAATGGTATACTTGTGTTCAGGGTTTTCTGATGCCCTGGCTTGTCAGTAAAAGAATCCCAAAGGAGGTAGGCACTGACGTCTCGTTGCTACCATTTGTAAGGATTAAGTTTCCAACTTGTTTGGACAAGAAATGCCAGATCTGTGGAACAACTGGCTGTCATGCAGCTGGGGATATTTAGGCCTTATCTTTTGGGCAGAGGTCTGCATGATGGTGAGTAGATCAGCTGGAAAGTACAATGCTTTGGAGAACGTATGCAGATTGTATGCTATAAATGATTGGTTTAGAAGTTACATTTCCCTCAAGGTTGGCCACTATTTTATCATGTTTGCAGTCTCTTCAACTCCTTTATAATCCCCAGTAAGATCTGCATTAATGCTTTTTTTGCTGCTTTTGTACCAAATACTGATTTTTTTTTTTCTGATGCTGAAACCCACTCTCTGTAATAGCTCTTTGAGGGAGGCAGCTTCAGTGTGCAATAGCAGTGTGATTATGAGATAGTACAGGTGTTTTTATTTGTACCTGAGTCTTGGGGTCCCTGAAAACCATTTGAATGAATAGTGATGTAATCCCCTCATTTGTATGCTTGTTGGCATGAGCTGGAACTTCTCATCAGCGTTAGAGAAAGTGTGTACATCAGTTACAGCTGTTTCTGCTCTGCCATGATGTTGCTGAATGTGTGTAATCCGTTCACCAGGCCTGCTGCCCACGGTTTCTGAGGGCAAACACTGCTGCTGGGTTTGTTGACCCTCAGTGTCTGCATCCTACCTTAACTTAAAACAGAAACCCTTCTCTGTAGTGTTTGGATCTGGATCTCTGCAGCAGCTGAAGTGGTTAGAAGGGAATAACATGTGTGACTGTGTGTGGTTAGGCTATGAATGCAGACAAGGGGTTGAAGATGATGTTCTCTGTCATGGAAAAGTCTTTATGAAAGTGCTTTCCTCTGGTCTGCCAAGAACCCCTGGCTTGTTCCCCAAAATTGGAATAACTCATCACTGCACATTCATAAATGTAATATAAAAGTCATGAATCACCATGTTGTTTGTAGATGGTCACAGACAAATGGATCCAGGAAAACATGGGAAAAGCATATGAGGATCACTGAAATGAGACATAATTTAGTGGTAGACTTGGCAATGTTAGGCTTATGGTTGGACTCTATGATCTTAAAGGTCTTTTCCAACTTGAATGATTCTATGATCTCCGCTGTAGTGAAAGGAGCTTTCTGCAGTAGCAGGATAATTAATGTACTGATCATGAAATCTTAATGTTGTGACATTAACTGAAGCATTACAAATACAGCTGTTAACTTAAGTTCTTGCCTTGCAATCTGTGAACAACTAATCATATTGTCTTACAAATTTATAAAGTATTTGCTTTGCAGTGTTAAATACCAAATGTAATATCTCTCTCCCTTTGGTCATTTATCTTTTCTAGGCATTTTATGGGGAAACTGGATGTGTCATTGCTGACTCTTTCATGAATTAAACATGGAACACAGTATTAATATGCAGACTGTATTATTTAGCATTGTATGCTGAAAAAATGTACTGAAATAATTCAAAATACAATTTCAAGGCTATTATTTCTACCTGAATCACTTAAATACAGTCAAAATCAAAAGACTCCATGGAAAGAATGTAGATTCAACTTTAATATACACTTGGAATTGGAAAAGAGCTTTACATTTGGTGTAGTTCTAGTATCATTAAAATGGGCCTGCAAGTATCACTTAGTGAATACTTTCATAAATTCCATTTACATTTAGCATGTGTTGGAGCCCAAATCTCTTTCTCAGATGTAGGAAACAGAAGGTCATGAATGACCTGCTGCTAAGTTTTTTTTATGAAGCTACGTAGGTGCATGTTGGTTGATATTCTTAATGAGTGATGTTATAGTTTGATCTTTTAATTTCCTATTAACTTTCAGTAAAGGAAATTCAAGAGTTAGTGGAATACTGCAAAACTGGGACATGCAAGTAAGAACTACCACCAAAGCAGATTTTGTTTTCTGTTTCAATGTCTTTGTTGTAGCTTCAGAGTTTTTTTCCCCCATTTAAGCATTACCTGGTGCTTTTATTTCCATCTGACAATGTGTATAAATAGGAATTTATGTAGCATCAATGTAATCTCTATTTGTACATTATTTTTTTTTTCCTGGTCCTAGTTTACCCAGGTAAATTTCTGACTTGCTTATAATCTCATTTCTAATTTTATCAGTGCTGGAAGAGAGTGTATGCTAGCGATAGAGAATGTGCCCGTCAGCATGAGTTGTTGAAAATCACATTCTATTCCTGACAAATTCTAGTCTTTGCATAGCTAAAACATGTTTTTTTTATTCAAGGATTTGGCTTTTGTTAAGAAACAGATTTTTTTTTTTTTTTTGCAAGTGAGGTTTGTGTCCTTGGAAAAATCCTTATACTTTCTGCATTTTTAGCTGAGAAACGAGTTAGTCTGATGTTTCATATTTGATTTTGCCTAACAACTGAATTTTGGATTCCCCTTCAAAATTGTGAGAGAAGAGTTCCCTTGGTTCCAGTTATTAAACTAATTGCAGGCCAGCCCCCAGAGTTTCACCATCACTTTAATTTTTCTAACACTCCACAAGAATAAAGACTTACTTCTAACCACGTATGCTGTAATATTTATTAGAAGCATTTGCGAGGTGTAGACTTTCTCACCAATGGCTAAAGGTAGTTTAAAGATTTTGCTGAGGAATACTCAGCAAAAGGTGTTTGTTCCTGTAGGGTAGGAGACATGTAAAAGCTGTCAAGTAGAACTGTGAAGGCTTGGGGACTGCAGCGTTACTGTCATTGTGCTCCAGCATTACTTGGATTGCTGCAAGTGCTGTACATGTGCAGCCAAGGGAGACCTGAGCAATTTTCCTTGGTGCTGCTCTGAATTTCAGTTCAGGCTTCTCCTGTTCCAGTAAGAAAAGTGTTCACTGAGACTGAGGATTCAGAATAAACACTGAATCTTTCCTACCACTCTTGAAACTGTATGTTTTGTACAAGTAATGGTGGCTGCCAGAAAAGTAGCAAATTCCCATTATATTGTCTTGACACTCGGCATATAAGCACTTCAGCCTCACTGACAAGGTGAGGTTGGCTGTGGAAAGAATGTGCTGGTTTGGCTTAACCCACAAAGCCTGGACCACGTCAGCTGTAAACTGGTGGTGTACGTAACCATGTCACTACTGCGTGTTTGGTGTTATTATTCACTGGGTAACAGTGGCATGCATTTAACGTGGAAGGATTCTTTCTTACTTACTCTAGAGCTTTGTGATGGGATAATGCTGATTATAAACATAGTTTATCCTTTTAGGCAAGATACTTGAATAAATGCTGCTGGTAGCTGTGTCTGTATCTTTGCCTAGTGGAGACTTGGTATGTGCTTGCAATTATTGTAAAATTTGACATAATTTCTGCTGGTTTTCAGAATAAAACAGGATGTGAAATATCCACAGATAGTGTCAGAAATCTTTAGTTACATGCCTATATTTATACCTGCCTTCATAGGATTGAAATGCAGATCTTAATGCTATGTACTTCAGTGAAGCTCATATTTTGCTTTCTGATCTTCCTGTTGTCAATAAAAGGTCTGATGTTACGGTATTAATGCTAAAGTGTATTGATTGTTGCATCCAGAAATTGCATCCGTAAGGTTTTCTGTCCTTCTGCCTGGGTTACTCTTAAGCCCCCTGTTGCTCTCCTGCCATCTTATCTCCAGCTGGGCCTTCTATGTGAGGCTCAAGGAGGTGGGACCTCTTCTACTTCCCACCACCACAGCAAGAGGATACATGGGCAGCAACACCATTCATAGTCCAAGCTGGTCAGCTTAGGAGATGCATCTTTACTACAGTTGTCATGATGATTATGTGCAAAGACTGTTTTTGCAGTTTAACTTGATTTAAATATGACAAAAAACTTGCTTATAGAGTGCTTTGTGAAGAAGCTACTCATCTCCAATTCCATATGGCAGAGCATAGCTACTGTGATAGTGTGGGTTTATTTATATTTTGTATATCCAATTCAAATATTTTGACTTTAGCCTTAAGCATCCTCGTGTTTGAGAAATCTGAAGAAAAACTTCTCTGAGCAATTCAAGAAAAAGTTGATGCTAATTTAGTAACAAGAAAATTACAGTTCTAGAGTATTGCCCTTAAAGTATTTGTAAGCATAGGAATCTGCTACTCCTGACAGTTCACGTGGGTGCTGTTTGATTTCCACCTCCCCTCCTTCAGCTAAAAGGTCAGATGGATATTTGTACTCTTCATTCTTTCTCTGAGAGATCTGATTACGTATTTTGTTAAAATAGAGCGGATAAGTGTAAGTTGAAAGCTTACATTAGGTTGAAGTTAATTATTTAAACAGACACCTTGTAGTTGCATTAAAGGAAAAAATTCTTAGTGTAGATATGTTACTTGGTCCTTAAGTAAATACTGACAGAAGTTTCATCCTGTGAGTCATACAGACCTGTTATTTTACTGCCTCTAAGAAGAAAATGTTGCATTGTTAGAGTGTGTGCCTGTAACAGCAGTCTGAGCAAACCTGGGCATCTTACTCCGCTACTACACTGTAAGATCAGAAGGTTTGGGCAGATTTGACCAATCATGAAACTTTAGGATATTACCAGAGATTCTGACCCTTGTCTTTAAACTGTTTAGCAGGTTACCTGATTTGTCTCAACGAAAGACAAATCGCCTTAACCACCTCCTTAATCAAAAATCCTTGCTAAAGAAGGGATGGAAGAAGGTCAAGCACAGTGCCCTGTTGGGGAAGAGAGTCACCTTTTGCCTGACAAGTTTTGTCCCTTCTGCTGTTGTGCTGCCTGTGGATCCTCTTCTTTGAGGAGGATGGGTCAGGTGGGGCAGAGTAATATTTTGTTTAAGCATGGGTAGTAAGTGTTTAAAGAAAAAAACCCTCAAAACAAAACCAGCTGTGTCCTTCTAAAGAGTTTCATTCAGAAAGAATCTTACCCTTCTACCTACTTCAGGAGATTGAGGAAGTAAAATTTTTTAGGTGATTTGTGTCTTCACTCAAGTATATAACATAACAGTGGTAATATTGTAAAAGAGTACTGTTTTGTTAGTCTCCTAGTAGCTTAAAAAGAGGATGGAAATAGAGAGGTCTTTTTATTTTTACTTAGCTTTCCAACAGCCTCCATTTTCTAAGATGTCGTTATCCTTATCTCTACAGTATGTCTCTGCTTGCAATTTCCCCAAGCAACAGAAGCAGCAGAACAAAATCGGTGTGTGGTGTTTTTTGGTAATAATTTCATCATTTCACAAAATCACTGTGTTACAGGAGTGAGACATGGCTAATCAGCGTCACTCTTTTGCCTTGTTAGAGCACTAGACAGTAACTAAGGCATTCAAGTTATGATTGAAAGCTTAGGGAAATGGTGTTGGACTCTTCACAACTACAGAAGTTGTTCTTTTTCAGGAAGCACATGGATTTAAGTTTTGTATAAAAACCAGTGGCTTTTACACCCTCACCCTTCATACATGGGTTTTCTAGGGAAAGCTTTTTGCCTGTGCCTGGTCATTGACTGATTGGATTCTGCAAAAGTTGACATCTTTGCTCTGGCGCTTTGTAGTTCTTGTCAGCCTTTTGGAGAGGTGTCGGCTTGAGATTGGGACTGTTCGGAACATATCTGTGAAACAGTTTTGGATACTTAATTTGTTTTTGACTTTAACTGGCAGCTGATAGTTCCCCTGCATGGGGAAGATAGAAAAATCTACAATGAGCGTGGAAGAAGAAGTGTCTTACTGTACCAAACTTTATAGATAAGCTCTGCTGACATGTAGTTCTGTCAAAAGCATAGTGTCTGCTGAAAAAAGCACATCTATTTTCTCTTTGTTAATGGTGTGTTGCTTCTAACAATGGCAGCTGAATGAGTTTTATTTGAAAGCTTGTTTCGCATTCTTTAGTGTAACGAATGTTGCACTGTGTTTGCAAGGCTTGCCTCTTCAGGACAAGCTTTACATCAGAAAGTTTTCTTGTGATGGGAAGTAATCAAAATGTAGTTTGTTTGTTTGTTTTGTTGTATTTCTAGAAGGCATTTTTATCAACTGTCATGATTGAATTGAGAATATTTGACACTTCTTGAGGTATTTTAAATTTAGTTTTAAAAAAATTTAAATACTGAATTGACCAGTTATCGAAGTTCATGTTGCCAAAGTGTTCATGTACTTGTAGTATATATTGATTGATCAGAAGCTGTTAAGGCACTAATATAAGCATGGTGTCTTCTCACTTTTAGCTTTTTCCTGTGTATTTTTCAGATTTTCCAGGTTACCATGTGGTTTGTATTCTGCTCTTACACTTGCTTCGTAATAGTAAAGGATTTATTACCGTAGCCATTGACTGTCTCGTCAAAATGTAAGGCCTTTGTATTCTATCTTCCCATACTGGGCTCTCTTGGTGCAGATCATCTTAAATTTTTACTTCTGAATTCTGCAAATACAGTTATCAGAGTAATCAATCATCTGTTACCACCTCTCTTGAAATCAGCAGCCATCCTTTCTTAGTGGTGAAATGGTGTGTTCATTAGTCCCCACAGAGCAAGAAACAGTAAGTGCGTGTTTGGATGTGCAGTAAATGAACTTCCTAGGACAGGAGATTGAAACTTTACTACCGTAACCTCCAACATTGCAGGATTGGGGTTTTTTTTTGTTGTTGCATTGGGACTTTTTGGGTGCTGTTTTTTCTGTCTAGTTTTACATTTAAACGTGCCTTTAATGTTTAAAGTGACTTTTAAATCTGCTGGACTTTTAAGCTTTATTTGTTAATTCTTGAGATACATCAGATTTTTCTGTGGCTTCAGTATTTCCTTGTCTCTTCACAGGACCCCAGCTGAATGCACAACTAGAAGGGTGGCTTTCTCAAGTACAGTCCACAAAAAGACCTGCAAGAGCCATTATTGCACCGTAAGTGTGAAATCTGTTTTTAGAATATATGTTAACACTTGATTGGTTAAATGCTTTTTTAAAATTGGTATGTTTTGAGTGATTTTGAAAACTGGTAAAACATAGCATTTAGCTGAAAGGAATGTTGTGAATAATGTGAATAAGCATTTTGAATATGCCATAGAATGGAAGAAATATGTGCACATTTTGGTGTATGATTAATTTCCTTTTGCTGATGGACTGCAGACACTATTCATAAGATGAGTAAGTGGTGTATTGATGGAGTGCTATTAAAAGGTGATGGCCCTTTCAATGCTCTTTTATTGTAGGACAGCTACATCTACTAGGAAAAAAACCAAACCCACAACAAAATAAGCAAAACTTTTCCACCCCTCTTGCCCCCAAATTAAAACTTAGCAAAGCTTAAAACAAAAAGTAATGAAACATTCAGCTATCCAAAATGATTTGTTTGTTATTTTAGTTTGGTTTTGTTTGGTTGTTTTTTTTTTTCCTACAGCTGAAATAGGGACAGGCTGAACTACTTAGAGAGAATTCAATTTCCTGAAGATAGTTGAGACATGTAATGAGAAAAGTATGTTGGTCATTCCAATTAATTATGAGTTGGAAGGAAACACTAGAGAAAGCACCTTAAATATGATGCTTTTCCTGTGGTAACATAGCATTGACATAATGTTTGAAGTATTCCATAATAGTATTGAATTTCCAGAAGAAATTGTCCCACATCTGCCTTAGTCTTTCTTGCAGGAATGTCAGGAAAGAGACTTTTCAGCTGCAGATTATGTAAACTGGGATGTCTTTCCAGAATTGCTAGATCCTGTCATCTTGCCGCAATTTTTCCATTAGCCATACCCCTTTTTTTTTTTTCTTTTTTTTTTTTTTTTTTGCCCCACCAGTAAATTGGGATATGTCTGATAATATTTCTGTGGAAGACTGAAGAAACTTGTAGCAGATGGAACCTTGCAGCAGGCTCTTTTGACATTGTCAAGTAACATACCTTGCCACTTCTGAGCTCTTTAGAGTGAGTGGAGTAGGTCATATTGAAGTAAAATCCCAGGGTAATTTTGAGGATAACACTTGCTTCATGTATCACTCTGTGGATGAGTACAGATTTTATACGTATGTATGGGCATACATACGTATAAAATCCTCCAGTGCTATGAAAAGAGAACTTGTATCTTCAAATATCTTGTATGTCCCAGAACTTGCATTATGTATCATTCTCAGTATCATTGTGTCAAAAGACTTTTGGGAAAGCTGTAGTTGTGTTGTTGCACATACTCGACTCAAAATAAGCAGTAACTATTCACCTGGGGTTGCAGGTGCTCCAGATGAGCTCGAGGGGGTGATGTGGCATGGGCATGCTGCTGAGTGACTGTGAGCTGTTTTGCACCACTTGACCTTGAATTTGGGAATTAATGTTCTCTGGAATTAATGCTTTTAGCAGTGTAAAGTGAATTTTCACTGGTTTCCAACAGTTTTGAAGGGAATGGGTCTTAAAGATTTGAATGTGATATTTAAAACAAGTAGTCAGAATAATTAAAAATTATTTTGGAGAGCAAACAGAAACAGAGGTCAAGAAAGGCCCCAGGCAACAGTGATGAGAAATGATGAATCACGTATCATGTTTGCTGTAAAAACTAGCATGCTGCAATCCACTCCTGTCTGTGTGCCCATTCATTCTCTTGCTCAGGTGTTCTTCTTTTATGACAGAGCATTTTTACTGTCTGGTTTATCTGCTGTAACATATAGTTCTCTCCTTGCCAAACTCCGACACTGTTATAGTATTCAGTTACTGCCATGTGTTTGGAAGAACCTTCCCCAGCAGTTTGCTATTCCCTTGTCCCCTGGCTGCACACTTAGTGTTATGGTGAGCTTCTGATAATGTGCAGTTGTGCAGTCTGCACACCAGTGTCTTCTAAGAGTCACGGAAGGGGCTTTGTTTTGGATGTTTGTTTACTGTCAGATGGTCATTGATGGTTCTTTGATGGGTCAGTAAACGGTCACTGATAGTTCTTCAACAAATACATGGCTTGTGTGAACACTGCAGCAGTGCTCTCCTGTTCTTTCTGGAGTTGGCTTTTAGATTATTCTTACTATTTCCAGCTCACTAGGGACAAAAAAAATATTTAAGATATTAATATTTAATAGCAATATCAACGTATTTAAGATGTTAAGCAATATTTAACATTTTAACATTTTGAACACCTTGGTTTGCAGCCATGCAGGATACACCTATTGTGGATCTTGTGCAGCCCATGCTTACAAACAAGTGGATCCCAATATCACGTAAGGATGAGTTTTTCTTTACAAAGCATGAGACAAAGCCATTGCAGTTCCCTGAATGTTCTTTTTACATTCTTGCATTCTTTTTACATTCTTACCCATAGTACTCGTGTTTTAATTTTGTATTCTTTTTAGACTTTTATGGATCCCTTCAGTTTTAATGTCATAAATTGGATATTACAGAATAAAAAAATGTAGTATTATAGAAATAGAAATAGAAAAAGTAAAGCAGCATTTTCAGGAATTTGTTGAAATATTGGTAACTATAACAAGGGAGGGCTTAAAGATGTTCTTTTTGCAGGTAATAAGTTTATAAAAGCAGTGGAATGTCAGTAATAAAAGCCTAAGGTGTTTTTTTAGGGGGTTTTCTGGAGTTATAGGTTTGATTTGGGTTTTTTTGGTTGTCATTGGGAGGGTTTGGTTGTTTTTTAAGTCTATTAAAATATTTGACCATGATTCTGCACTGGTTTTTCAGTGCAGGATCATGGGCTGAATACTACCAGGATTCTCTTCTGTTGTGGAGAAAGTGATCAGTGTGTTTATATAATATTTTAAGTCAGCGATGGTTATTCATTCCAATAATTTTAGATGGACTTTTGTTTCTAACAAGTTTAAAATAAGAAAAATTAAAAAAACCTCCAGCATGCTACTGTAGTCTGTGCCTGCCTCTGAAAAGATGATTCCAGTTATTTTTGGTTAAAGGAAGATAATTCTTTTTATGTTCTGCTTACTGCAACTTTTTTTTTAAGTGGCAAATATTTAATGCATCTCCACTATTTACTCAAAGTATGTATTTTGCAATGCTAAATAAAAACTGGCTAAGTTTATCAGCTTTTCATGAGATAACATGTTGTAATAGTCTCCAAAGCCAATGGGTTTAATTCTTTCTAAACTATTTGAAAATAATTTTTTGGTGGGACATAAGTTTTAGAGAAACCCAGTTCCTCTAAGATTTCCTGAACAAGTTGCATTCCCCAATTTCAGTGGCATGGAGTCAGTTGAACTTTATGGATCATTTGCTGTTTTACCACATGGGGTGTTTAGAATTCATCTTTGAGCTGAATTATGGCATGTTTGGATATTTTGTTTTTATTAGCGTTGCAGAAAGTTATAGTATTTTAGTATACCTTGCTAATAGCACTCTGTGTGTAAAGGGATAAAACAACCTCATAACTTTACATGTCTCCCACCCCTTTATTCAGTGCCAGAAAAAAAATTATACGATCCTGAATCAGAAAAGCTGAATTTCCTATATTTTTTTGTTTCTTTTTTTCTTGTAAGTCCTGTGGCAGGAGACCCTAAGCATCTAATCAAGAGCCAGGAACTGAGGACTTGATGAAATAACATCATGATGACGTGTGAAAGGTTGCAGTATCAGCTAAAGCTATGAATGTGCAGGTCCAAGTCCCTGTTGTTAATGCAACAGATAGATAAAAACGGCATTTGAGAATTACTTTAATTTGGTGTAATCTGAAGTAAGGCTAATCAACTAAATAAGTGAAAAGCTCTGAATAGATGATAAATCCATTACTGTTGTTTGAGGTCACGTTCCTATAGTTGTTGAAGGTGGTGTGTAGTGGTGTGTAGCTGAAGGTTCTGTTGATCCAAGGAGAGAACTCAAAAATCTGTTCTGAGGGGCTGTACCACATCATTCAGCCTCCAAATGAGTAGAGTTAGACAGATTTCTAGCTGTTGACTGCCCTCTGATATATAACCTGTTTAAGAGATTTAAGGCTGCAGGAAGCATTGTTGAACTGATCTCTTGATAATTTCTAAGATACCGAGCAAGGTTGAGCCATGGATTGATCTGTGGTCTTACAGATAGCAGAGTAAAACAGTTGTAGCCGTGAGAAGGTATTGCTTTGTGTATTTTTAATAGACTTGCTGCTCTAAGCCAGGTCTCTCTACAATTGTTTTTATCTAAACTGTGGGCTTTTGTGTTAATTGTTGTAGCCGAAAAATTTTCATTCTTGGGCCTTCCCATCACGTGCCCCTCTCCCGTTGTGCACTATCCAGTGTGGACATTTACAGGACACCTCTGTATGATCTCCGAATTGACCAAAAGAGTAAGTGCTTGATGAAGCTTACACCTTGAAGACTGCTGAGGCTTGAACATTAACTGTGGTACTCCAGCGCTGAGGACTTTCTTGTTGCTGGGCATTTCTGGCTTTAAGTGGCACACAAGTGCAAATCAGGTTTTACTGCGACCAGAGCTAACTTCTGAAAGATCCTGGCTGCTGCAGGCATTGTCATATTATAACCATAATGTCTCTCTTGCTCTTGACAAGTAAAGAATTCTCAGTTTTTGCTTCTCTTTTCCATTTTGAGTGTGTGCCTCTTGACAAGTGATCTTTAAAAGGGTTTTAAAAATTAAAAAATTTTACCATCAAAGAATAGCTCACTAAACACCTTTCCCATTATTCTGTGAAGTGTTCTGGCTGGAAAAAGGTACTTCAGTTGGTTTGAGTTTGATTTCTGATTGAGGAATAACAGAGGAACATGCATTATTGCATGTGACTTTTTGCCTTGCAAAGTACCTGCAGAACTTAAAAATCATTAATCTATGAAATACCAGTCTTCGGAAATAAGCTTAAAGGTGCAATGGAGATAAATTTGATATTTTGACTTTTATGCATTTCAAGGTATACCTAAATAATACAGTATCTTTTTCAGAAGGGCTAATTAGCACAGATGTATTGTTTCATCGTAACTGTGATTAATTCAGGCTTTCTACATAGTGCCTGCAGAAATTTCCTTAGGTAAGAAATGTTTAAGGTTTTGTAGAACTCCTTTATGAAAGGAGTAAAGAAGGAGGCACAGCACTATATCAAATTTTTCATGCAGTGGAGAATTTTCAAAATGAAGGAATGACTCTGAATACTCTTAAGTACACTTGAGAGTAGAAAACATAACTTGCAGATGTGGATTACTTAATCAGTCTTGGCTGTCTCTAGATTTCATTATTCAGTCAATAATAAATTGTGTTAAATAGTAACACATCCAGCAGTGGCTTCACTGATCAATTTTTTTTTTTTTTTTATAATATATGATGGTGCAGTTTATGAAAATAAGAATTCAATGACTGGGCAAATTCACATATCTTTTCAAACATGTTTTGTTTGTATTACTTAGATTTTCAGTTATGATACAGATTTTTTTCTCAACATACTAACAAGTTCGCTGATTTAACATACTTATTTTGTAAACTAAATCAATTACATTTGTATCTTAATGACTTGAATATCATTTTAATCCTGAATTTATTCAGAAACAAGTGGTTTATGATGACAGCCCTTGGAGGCAAGTAATTTGTTCTAGTGGGCGTATTCTTATAAAGATGCACTGTAGCTTGCTTTTTGCACTTGTAGCGGTTTTCAAAAACATGAAGTAGTAAAAATTAATCTTTAATTCATTTCAGTTTATGGAGAATTGTGGAAGACTGGAATGTTTGAACGCATGTCCCTACAGACAGATGAAGATGAACACAGTATTGAAATGCATTTGCCTTATACTGCTAAAGCCATGGAAAGGTACTCGGGCTATTTACTTCTACAGGAATGAGCATTATGTGCATTAAATGTTTGAACGACATATTAAGTGCAGTAGGAAGTAATAATGAATTTCATGGCATAGAATACCTTATATGGTATATAATGCTCACATTCCGCCAAACCCCAGTAAAAATTTTGGTAAGGAGAGGGTCAGAGACTAGGATAAGTTGCTATAATAGAAACTGTGAGCAGAACAAACGTCTGAATGATGAAATTATAACACTTCTTGTAGGCAGGTTTACGTTGACTTAAAACAGGTTCATGAGTGCATGTCTATATTAACTCTTTCTCGATGGCCAATTTTGTTCCCCCCTCCAGGTTTGCAAGGCATCTTTGAAAGAAATTCAAATACTAATAGGTGTTTTCTGTGGGATTTTAAGTTTGTTTGGAGCTTTAATACCAGTTTTGAAATCAGGGTTCTGTTTACACCTGTTGTTTCAGACCTGTACTTGAAATAGAAATTGTCATCATTAGGGAAAAACTGTCAATTTGTGTTGGGGGTTGTTCCCACACATACATGCCCCATCTTTTTTTTTTTATTATTATTATTTTTTAATTGTTTATTCCATTGTATTTTGAAAGTTCCCCGGAGTATCAGTATACACCTGGGTACTACACTGAGCATTTTCATAGACGTTTCATATACTTTGGAGAATTACCCAACATGCAGCATCTATACAGGTTGAATCTAAATCTTATTTCATTGTTAATTTCACAGTGTCTTTTCTTTTTGTTTGCCTGATGTTTTCACTTTGCAGCAAAGTTAGATACTGCGTTTGGGGGTGTGTGTTGTCTTCTGGATTTTAAGTACTTTGAGGTTCTAAAACAACATCCTAGTATGACCTTACCAAATTACTGTCTTCAGATCAATAGTGACCTTTTAAAACATTCTGCAGTTTCAGTTAGCAAGGCCTGAAAAATATTCAGATGTTACTTGAACTACAACCTTTTTTCTTTTGCTTATAAGCCATAAGGATGAGTTTACTATTATTCCTGTGTTGGTCGGAGCACTGAGTGAGTCAAAAGAGCAGGAATTTGGAAAACTCTTCAGTAAATACCTAGCTGATCCTAGTAACCTCTTTGTGGTTTCTTCTGACTTTTGCCATTGGGGTAAGTTTCATATCTCTTCATAATAACGGTATGTTGAATATTTTGTAGTTATTTTCATATAATGTATTTTTTAAACATTGAACATTTTAACTTCTTGTACGTGTATTTTTGAAACTTAAATGCCTTCATAAATTTAGTAAAAGGATTTTTTGAAATCTGGAATGATAGGTGAAAAAAATGGATGTGATAATGTGTTTTCAGTATAGTAGAGGAAATAAATGGTGAAGGTGTGTGAGTTTATATGCATCTCCTTAGTGTTGCAATGTAGTAATTGAAGTTGCTGCTCTTTTTACCCTTCTTTTAAGCACCTCAAACAACTTGCAAAACTAAGTAGCTAAAAATTCACTGGACATGACCACATTCCTCTGACAGAAATAAGTTTTGTATGTTTTACTGCTGGGTAAGATAGCAGATGGAGTACTTATGCCAATTCATCAGTTCATCTTGGTGGTAGAGCTAAAAAGACTCCAGAAGCCTTGACTTCTGTCCTGCCTTAACACTCTATTTTTCTTTTAAGTGTGATAGTAGCTGGAAGGGACTGCTTTAGAAAGATATAACACAACAGACCTTCTTTCTTTTTTTCATTGTCATCTTTGGTCAACTTACATAATTAAGTGCATATTTTACTCATCTTTGAATTGTGGAGTAGGTGGAAGTATATATCAGAATGATCTGGGTTCTGTTGTGGCTAATGAACCATCTAGAACTGTTCATTGAATTATCATGAATTTTTTCTTTTAACCTTCATTTACTGTGGGTATTGTTGTGCAAGCAGAACTAGCCTGACTCCGTGGTTGACTTTGCCAAGAAGGACAGAGAAACGAAATGTTGCTTTACTTTTTAATTTATAGAATTGGATTCCAAGGCATTAACAGGCAGTTAATAAGTGATACTGGAGTGTCAATTCTACGTAGTAGGTTTCTCTTTAGGAATATAGCCCATCCTGTATTTTTTTTCATTTCTGGGCTGCTACTTGATGATAGCCCTGGAATTTTCTCAGTGAAGCTAAAACGTATAAAATAAATGAAGATTACTAGTTTACAAATATTATACTTTCAGATATTTAGTAAGTACTAGGGAGTGTTTTAGCTACAATTTTTCCCTTTTTTATTTTATACATGATTTTTGTTTCAAGGTCAGAGGTTCCGTTACAGTTACTATGATGAATCCCAAGGAGAAATTTATAGATCCATTGAGCACCTAGATAAAATGGTAAGT
Organism: Empidonax traillii; assembly: GCF_003031625.1. Lineage (NCBI taxonomy): Eukaryota > Metazoa > Chordata > Aves > Passeriformes > Tyrannidae > Empidonax > Empidonax traillii. Next base: position 67,559 of record NW_020955841.1, read on the forward strand.
TTTCAGATTTGGTGGAACTAACTAACAAATTTCTCCTGTACGTTACATTTCTTTGAACAGTTTAGAAATTTCTCTAACAAAATATTATAGATTAGCTGTTTTACTGAATGTATCATTTTCCTTTGTTTAGCACCATAAGAACTTAGCTGTTGTTTTTAGTTAGTATCCTCCATTTTACTGAGTGCACACGATTATATTGCGGGTATAATCTAGTAAGAGTAATTTATGAGAATAAATGCATGTTCATTTACCTAAAATGCCCTAGTGTCACATAATTCCTGTCCACATACCCTCTTATGTTTTTGAGAGTCAGTAAGAATCATGCATGGAGTATTGTGACAGTTCAGGTTTGATAGCTGCGATACCTGTGTACAGAAACAGCATTGTTGATTGTGGTAATGGTTTCAGCAACATCCATTTTGAGGAGGAAAGGCTCTAGGGGATTGCGCTGGTCAGGAAAATGAGTCACCACCATCCTTGGTAGTAGTGTTCCCCTTGCCCCTTACTCTGTAGTATGTGGTGGGAAAGAGAAGTAGACCGTAATTCGTTCTGGGTTTGGTGAAAGGCTGAAAGGAATACTAAATACAAGCCTGGAATAAAAGTAATTCTTTTGGAAATACATAACCTTAAAATTTGTTTTACAACTGTCTGCATCATATAAGTAACTTCTGTAGAACCCGTTAGAAGAGAGAACTGTTGTTGTTCATGGCATATTAATTTTTTCCTTGTCTTGAAGGAATAAATCCTATCTGCTGGAGGGATCTCTAAGTTTTTTACTCTGTGTATCCATATTAGCCTCTTTGTTTTTCCACTACTCATCATTGGAATAGGAACAGTAAATAACTTTTCTTCATTTGGTTTATCCCATTTTTAATAATTCTTGTAGTTAGTTGAGAGGTTTCTCTATCAATACCGGTGTTTTTCTACAGAATCCCAGATTTTGCAGCTCTGAATGTTTTTGCAGGAGAGCAGGTTATGGTGCATTAGCAAACATTAGTTTCCCTTTGTTAATTTCTGTGGTGAAAGCTTCAAGAAAGACTGGACTTTGGTATTTAATTACTTTTAGGAAAGGCATTGCTGTACCAGCTCTTTCTTTTGGTAGTTATTCAGCCAAAAGGAAATTACGTTTTTTTGTGACATGGAAAATCGTGTCTACTGTTTGGAAAAGTATTTTCATAGTTATTAATCTTAAGTTTAACTGGAAAACTAAACATACTGTATAAGAGTATACTGTGGTTATTTATTACCTGTTTATGCCATGCCATGTGTGAGCACATAAGTCTGTATTCAGAAGTACAACTCTTTGTACACTCTGTACAAAGTAGGTTTTGCTTTCGGTGAATTTCAGTGATGTCTTTAGCAATATTGTGGGTACACTTGGCTATCCACAGTACCATGAAAGTCTGTCTCCCTGTCACATTTCTCCAGCTTTTGGAAGGAATTCATTCCGTTTTGTTAATGCTGCATTTGGCTACTTCTTCTTTTCCATAGATAAGTGTTGGATTTTTTTATGTCATTTGGCGTACTAAAGAAACTTGTACTGTTGTAACCTACCTCTCTCTCTTAGAGAAAAATTGAGACAAAACTGTACTAAAACTGGCTTAATTTTATTGGACCTAACTAGGAAAGCAGTCGACTGAGCGCTTTGTAAGAAGGAAGGCATTCTGGGTTAAGATGAAATCAGTTTGCCTTGGAAATGCCCTTGTGGGAGGATAGTGGTCTCTTCCTTATTTGGACCCAGCCTTGTATATAGATGAATTATGATTTTCCCACCTAGTGCATAAAAACTGCTGAACACTTTAGGTATTGAAGTTTTACTAAGCTGGTAACTATGGTGAGAAATTTTATTTGCTGTGATTCTAAGTTAGAGCCATTAGACTCCAGCATGAAAAAATACATAGTAAATATTACTAGGCAGACATCTGTTTCTCCATGGTAATTGTTGATATGACCACTGTCACCACAATGCACTTTGTGAAGTGACAGTAAAAGAAGTAAATAAGCCTCATGGTTAATGGGTGTACCTCTTAGGGAAGAATCCTCAACTGAAGATTTATTATTGGTCAGCTCATATACAATAGTTTGTACTGCATAACCTGCTAACTACCATCTTTTCAAATAAAAGTGGGGGGAGTATTTTGTAAGATGTTGTTGAAGAGTAATTATTCTTGATAATGACCAGCCAGAAAATGCAGATGGCTCACTTTAATCTTCACTGCCAGATTGCTCATTTTATATGAGCATATAATTTATATGGGAAATGTTACGCTTCACGTGAGTCAATGGAAGGATTCTGTTACCTTGAATGCTGATGGGGGGAAATAATGCAGTCACTGAGGAGAGCTGTGCAGGAGCAACCAGCAGTGGTTGTGCAGGAGCCATGCTCAGCACTGGTGGCTTCTCAGGTAGCTCTAATGTACTGCTGAACTCTGGTGGCTTCTGCAGCGCTACTGCAGTGTGCCAGGATCTTCCACAGTGCTCCAACCTGGGAAAGCTTCTTAACCTGGGTGTAATGGAAGACAGTGACTCTCTGCCTGGGTCCCGGATCCTTGTGCTGTGCCCAGCCAGTAATTTTCCTGTTGGTTGTTTGTCTTCTAGTCCAAGTGACTCACACATGCAAAGATAGTTGGACTGGATAGTACTAAGACCAAGTTTGTTTCTACCTCCGTTAGAGGGCTACTAGTTTATATTTTTAAGTCTGAAAAAGCAGCTGAAGTGACTGATAACGAGCTTTAATTTAACCAGCCAAAGGGTTAGTGGAGTATAGTGTGAAATAAACCTACAGGTTGGTGGAGATTGGTTTGCGTGTTTGGGGGTTTTTTTGTAATTTTTGTAAGCTTGTAGATTCTTGATCCTATTAAGGGATGATATTTTAAAATGTAACTGGTTTTAATCATATCAAGTGCACTGTGCTACGATATTGTAGATTCCATTAACAGTGTCTGAGTAACTGAGGTATGGAATTTCTATGTGATGCCATAACAACCATGTGGTAAACTGCAGAACTGTATTAGCGTTTTTATCATGTGGGTTTTGTCATGTGTTTTAACTGTTCTAAACCATGCCTGGCTGAGTTGTTTCAAATACTGAAAATTAATAGCTTCATAATTCTACTTTTTAGAAAAATAAAACGCAACCTGACAAAAATGTTTCCTTTCTTCCTCAACACCATTTTAGACTGAGAAATGAGCTTGGTAGTCTTTGCTTCTCTGCCACAACAATTTTTAAATCCAAAAGATTGAAAAGTTCAGTACAACTGAATGCTTATAGGATATTTGTTAATACCCATTTCCTATGCATTTTCTCCAGTCTGTGATGTATGGAACTCCGTTAGCATTTTCTGGGATGAACTGCTTAGCTCTAAATGTTTTGCAGTGCTGAACTTTGCATTGAAATAGGCTTACTAGGCATTCTCATAAATCCATGTCCATTCATTTGAGACAAACGCTCAAATGCCTTTGCCCAGTATGTTCCAGTGACTTGCAGCTATGAAACAAGTCTCTCAATTGAGCAGCCATTTTCATTTTTTTAAAAGGTTGTGAAAGGATTTACAAACAGATAAAATTTATTCTCATGAACTGTTCAGTATCTGAACAGTTTATGCATGTTTAGTTTCACTTGAGTATGTAGTCAGGTTTGGTTCTGCTTTCTTTAGCAGAACATATGTATTGACATGTACAATTTACAAGTAAATGGGTAGTCCAAAGACATGCTTTGTAAATTCTAGAAATGTAATGATATCTATGTCATCACTGCTAGTTAGCCAATACCTACCGTTAGTTTTTTGGCACTCACTTAGGTTTTGTAGATCTGGAGTGATTAACAGCTGTAATTACCAGCCAGGGGTCCAAACACCCTCTCCATGACCCTGGAAGAACTGAGCTCTTGCCAGCAATTGATCAGCATAATTTGGTTTTATTTTTCCATAAAATTTATTTCTCTATGAATTCATCTTACGTCTGTTTTTATTTAAAAGTACACAAAGATGGTGGTTATGGTTGCTGTTTTGTAATTCTCCCTGACTCTCCTGGGAATCTCCAGCTCCTCTGTTGTAAGCTGTGATCCAGTCTGAGTAATTAGTGTATCTGCCAGATCAGCCAACGCCCTTGCAGAGTGTTTAGAAGGTTTTGCTCTTGAGGTGGAGACTTCAGACTGACTGCTTTCTCCATTGTAGTTTCTTCTTTTATCACCCACATTTTCCCAAAAGTAGGGTCAGGGGCTGGGGCAATTGCAGAAATCTTAGGAGAAATTATCTCTCTTTCTGATATCAACCTCCCATTGTTCCCATGCAAAGTGTGTATTTTTTCCTATGTGCTGATATTCTTAGTATGACTCCATGGGATCATGGGTCTCCCTGTGGATGGAGAAAAGGATGTATATATGTGACTGTCTCATGTAAAGTGGAAGCATCATCTCCTGGCTCTTACGTTTTTGTGGTGCAACAACTTCATAGTGCTTTAGAGATGTTTTGGGTCTGTTTTATGTTCTGAGCAGATGGCCAGCCCATGCCCAGAACAATTGCCTTGCATGCCTGATACGTCTAGGATACATTACACCTGCTCTGTGTGAATTGCATGTGTGTCTTTTGATAGTTTATCCAGGGTTTTTGGACCCACAGGAGTCCCAGGAAGTGGTTGGCCCTGAGCTCTGTTACCAGGGAGAGGAGATGGAGACATGACTTCTTCCTGCTTTGCCTTTTTAGTAAACTTGTCTGGTTGTAGCTGTACCAAATCCTATGGAAGTAGGATACTCTTGGAGAGTGGGGATCAGCTAGTCTGCAGAAGGAGCTCTTTTAGCGTGAGCTTCACTGGTATCTGCAAAGATAGCTTCACAGAGCTGTGGATCATGGACAGCTTTGGAAGAGCTCCTGCACTCTTATTTTGGCAAGGGATGGAAACAACATGACTACAAGCTAGAGCTCACATGCTGAGGTTTCCTTGATATCCTCGGTACAAAGTAAAGGGTTTTTCCTCCTGAACTGTTCTGTTGAAATAAATATGTGATAAATAAGCATCCTGCTTATGAATGTCTTATGTAATTATTGCTAACAATTCTTTTTCAGGGTATGAGCATTATAGAGCAGCTAGATCCTGTATCTTTTAGCAATTACTTGAAGAAATACCATAATACAATATGTGGAAGACATCCTATTGGAGTGTTATTAAACGTAAGTAACTTTTGATTTGCTGAAGAATGTAACTTCTAGAAAAATGCTTACATCTGTTTTAAACACAGTACTGCTGCAGTATTCCTTAGTTCTAAAATGACAAGCCTTGAATTAATTTATTTTTCCAAGCGTTCTCAATTAGGTCTCCAATTTCCGTGTCTTGCATATAGACAGATGTAAGCTCTTAAAAGGGCTGAGAGTTTTCAGTTCCCTAAGGGAGATGAGGTACCACATTCCTTTTGAATTTAAATAATATGCAATCATTCTCTTTCTCTTGACCTTAAAAAAATGAACAAATAAATCCATCTCCCTGAAACAGTACTTACTTACTCTTCAAACTGGTACTTACAAACACCTGTATATTTTTTCTGTATTGCTATTAGCTAGCTATTGTGAGTGCCTTGTGATGTCTGGCAGCGTTTTTGACTTTTGCAAATATGGTGAGAGATTGCCTCTGTAAGTATTAGTGCAGTGCACCATTAACTCATAAATTAACAGCAATTAGAATTCAGATTAACTGGTACTTTCTAGTTACCATATTCTGCTTTGGTGATGCAGTGCAGACATAAACCTGGCTTAACTTAGTTTTCTAAATTTGGTCCACAGCTGCTTTACAGCACTGCTGGAGTGCTGCAGATTTGTCATATTGCTGATTGAATCTCACTTATTTTTACTCTAAATCAAATCTAAAACAGGAAGCATGTTAAGTTTTTTTAAAATTCAAGTCTGTGTGGAGAACATACAGAGGAACCTTTTTAAAGAGGAACCCATAAAAGCTTGTATGAGCAATATCAATATTGGGGATGCAAAATTCAGTACTATGACAACTCTGCAAGTATACCCAACTCTTACCTTCAGATAATGATTAGTTTTGCAGTGAATCAGAGCTAAATTCTGTTTATTTGCTTTTGACAACTGTCACGGTGTAATAAGTTATCCTTGTACGTTACTTTTCATTAATGGAAGAAACACAATCTAAAAAGTGTTAATAGCATTGGGGTTTTCTCTGTTACGTCTCTGTCTCTGTATCAACTCCCCATGGAACTGAAAGCACTGTTTCTAAAGGATCTATTATGAAAGGTTGTTTAGTATTCCTTCAAAGAACTGCATGGATATACATAATGCAGTGGTGGGAGCATCAGTGAACAAAAATGCACAGAAATGGGTTAAGTCCACAAATTAAGGGGAGGTGCTTATATTATGAGCTTATGAGGACCTTCAGGGGAGGTGGAAAGGTCTGAGAACTAGAAAATGTTGTAATTTCACTGATAGCTTTTCTAAATGGCCCCCTTTTTTCTTTTCCCCTTCTCTTTAGGCTATCAACGAGCTCCAGAAGAATGGAATGAATATGAGCTTTTCATTTTTGAATTACGCTCAGTCAAGCCAGTGTCGAAACTGGCAAGACAGCTCAGTGAGTTACGCAGCTGGAGCGCTTATGGTCCACTGAACCACTGAATGCTCAGGGATGGCACCTGCACACACTCTGTATACGGGGTCCCAGCCTAGCCCTTACAAAGATACAGTCCCTGGTCTTTGGGTATACTGAAACCTCAAACTAATAGAACTCTGTTCTTTTCTAGTAGGTGTAGTCCTTCCGTAGTTTCAACTCATTTAAAAATGCTTTCTTGTTTAGGACAATGGAAGGAAGGCTGGTATCAAAACTTTTTGTGCTTTTTTTTGTGCTTTTTTTTTTTTTTTTTTTTTTTTTTTTTTTTTTTTTTTTTTTTTTTTTTTTTTTTTTTTTTTTTTTTTTTTTTTTTTTTTTTTTTTTTTTTTTGGTGGGGGAAGAGATAATGGCTATGAAGGCATGGTGGTAGACTGTCCTTACAAATACAACATGTAAAGCATTTACCATATCCTAAATTTGCACTCTTTGCAGACCTGTGCACATATACTCTGCTTTCAGAATAGTTTTGCAAGTTGTAAACGGAAAAAGGGGGTGGAAGCTTTTTAATAAAAGAAAAAAAAAAAAGGAAAACAACGCATTTATAAATTATCCTGTATTAGACTATAATAAAACTCCAGTATAGTCAGTTACTACCCGTGATGTACAACAGATATCTTCTATTTTAGTTGCTAATAAAGGGCTACACAAACCAAAATAGTCTGATTTAAACTTATTGCTTTGTGTTCTGTATGTGGCTGCTTGTCATTAACATTCTTTATCTTCGGTTCTTGTGCTTGATAATTCAGCCATTCCATAAAATACTTTAGAATGTATTTTGTATTCAACATTTGTTGACTACTTCATTTACAGATTTTTTTTTTTTTAAATCTTAAACCTCTACTATGAGTTCACCAAAAGAATTTGAAAAACTTTTTGTATGGTCTTATTTTTTTTTCACAATTATCTATATAGTAATATCTTTTAGTATGTGATACAAATTTGTATCAGAAATACTTTTAATGATTTTTATGCTCAGTTTGATTACTGAAGTGAAACAGATGCAGTGTTTTTGTTTGAAATTACTTAAAATTGAAAACAAAAAGTAGCTTGAAAATGATAATTCTTAGACTATCTATCTGGCATTCATAGGCCACAGAAGCCATACAGTGCTAAGCTTAAGCAATTATTCTGCAAAGACTATTTGGGAGAGGAAGGTCAGGCTTTGCTTTTTATCTTTCATTTTTATTTTTAATTCTTTGACTGTGGATAGAAATTGTTTCATATTTTTTAAATATTATCACATCTTAAGGATTCTTGAACTTTCTTCCAGCCAAAAAAAATGATGTAATTATTTCAGTTGTCATTCCTGAAGACTTCCTTTTGTTCTAATAAGAAATGCAAAGTAGGATGCAATATTGGCCCATTATCTAAATGGAGATTTCATTCCCTGATTATTTACCTGCTGTCAAGAAACCTCCTGGTACATTCAACTTTTCTGAGTGGCAGAGGGGAATTTCAGAATTCAATTTAGATTATCTCTGAAAGTTGTGGGAATTGCTGCATGTGAGGTCCTAGCTGAAAGCATACCAGAAATCCTGTTTATTCCTATTAAAATACCCTCTGCTTGCACCACTTCTTTTTTCCTTATCAGAGTTGGCCACCATTTTAATAATAGCAGGTGAATGCTCCATTTATAAAGTGAACTATTTTGAAAATGTTCAGAATCCCTCCCAAATGCCAAACTCCTTTGCATGCCTGTTCTTTTAGTTGCCTTATTGCTCTGCCTTGTTCTTGGAACGTCTCAGCAGCAGACAGGGAAAACAACCTTCAGATTACTTTTGACAGACCAGCAAGAAGGCTGTACAGGTAAAACTGAATTGGTAGACAGTCTTTATAAATATTTGTCTGGCTGTGCCTTATTAACAAAGTAGTTTGATCAGGAGGAATTTTTTTTAAAAGTTCTGTGGTGAATTCAGTTTTAATTGGGAGTCAGGTTTCTTTCAGTCTTATGCCAAATGCTTAACATCGTTATTGAAACACAAAGTCAATTAGAAAAGTTAACTTTCTCCCTAAGGTGAACGTAGTAATTAGCTTCTGAATTCAAATGCCTAAGTTGCATCTTAGTTCTGTAGGATAGTTTTAATGAAAAAAAAAAACATAACTGGAAGAGCTTCAAGGAAATTGGTCAACCATTTTGCTCAGCACAATGTTATGAAATATCTTATATTGAAAGCACTTCACATGTAAACTGTGTAATCTATTTCAAAATAAAGTTTCTAATTAAAATGGGAATTTCTGTGCCTACTAGTAATAACCAGCAGTGACAGTTCAGAAGCTCACTCAGAGAAGAATTTAAAGCTTTGTGGAATGTGCTCTAACCTAGAAGGATTTGGTGTAAAAACCATGTTTGTTTGAAAGCAGAAAATACCTGACTTCAAGGAACTCAGATTTTTTTTTTTTTTTTTTTTTTTTTGCCCTTTAGATGAGCTTGGAAGGAGTTGAGTTCAGTGCTCCATTTCCTGGTGTGTTAGTCTAAGATGTGTCGGGAGGAAAAGCAGATAATCTCCTGAATAGACCTTCACTCAAATCTGTTGTTTTGGTTTTGCCACATTTTATTCTCACTTAAACATACATTGAGTTTAGTGTGTTGGGACAAAGAATTTCTGGTTTAGACAATATTGAATATTCATAGTCCTGTTTAATTTTGTGGCAGTTTCTTCTATGCACAGAATGACTGAGCTTTAGCCACGCTTCTGGTGCAGTAAATCCAGACAGGGATGTGATTCTCCTTTTAAAATTTCGGCATTTTAGAGAAATGTTAAATGTGCAAAAATGTAGATTAAAATACTCCATTGTTTTTCTGTTCTCGTGTTCTCAAAGGAGCTTTATAGATTTTATTTTCTTTAAATACTGTCTAAAAAGTTCTTTCCAAGTACTGTCTACTGAATTCTTAATTCTTTAGTGTAATGTTTTTGACATTGAAATGGAACAGTGGGTCTTCCACCACTTTGTGTTTAGATCAGCAGAAGCAGGAGGAAGCACAGGCAGAAGCAGCATCCCTCTGTGGGACAGTGAATGCCTCCACAGGCATTGGGAGGCACCTCTTGCTTCCAGCCGAGTCCAGGAACACAAGTCTCTCATGGAGTGCAACGAGTTAAGTGTAGCTGTTTCAACTCTCAGCCTTCCTCAGTTCATCCTGACTATATTTGTCTTGCTTTATTTGTTATTTATTTTAAAGATCATGAGTTGAGTAGCTTTGATCCAGTGTTGTTCTTTGAACTGGACATGTACTCCAGTGCAGTTCTCCTTTCTCAGAACCTTCAGAAATGCCTAGTTTGCCCTCGCGTTTTTAGGCCTAGCTCTTGCTCTCGGTGTTTCCCAGTCCAGGGGCTCATTGCTGTGTCTGAGGGGTTCTGCATATTGCTGTAGACTTTACTTGGGAATTTTGAATTGACATTTCAAGTTTTAAAATGGAGGTGGGTTGTTCTGTTTGACGCCTGCACACAGAGCCTCCCAGTACTTTGGAATGTCACTTCGGTTGTTGGTGTAGGGTTTTGCTATTTTATGTTTGTAATTGTCCCCTTACTTCCTCGGGAAAAATGTTCTCTGCATCAAAGGACGCTTGGCTTTCAAATGCTGTCAGTCACCATGATTTGCAGTTGCTATTTCCTTGGGTTGAGTTCAGTGTGCTAACTAACATCTGATCCCGTCTCAAAAATTGCCAAAACTTTTATGTTTATGGTGAAATGTTTAAAATCCCTTGTATAGATGACCTTTTGCCTTCCTACTTCAGTGAAGAGCTTTCCAAAGTTACCCCTTGAAGCTAGCCTATAAAAAGATCTTCAGCGTGAATCAAAAATGAATTTCAGGATTCAGTGTAGTACACCTTAAAGCTGTGAGATGTTTTGGTTCAGAACCCACAGTGCAGCCACATGGCCTCTTCAGTAGATGGTTGCAAAACATGACTTGAAACTGGTCTGTGGGGATGAAATTACTTTATTCTCAGTAACACAAAATCTATTGTCTCTAGAGCTTTTTTTTCCATCTCATTCTTTTTTCTTATTTGATTTTGTCTAAGTCTGAAAAGAGTTTGTCACTACAGACAAGTTCCAGATGTCTGGTGTCATTTGGGGTTATATTATTCCAGCACCAGCTGAAAACTCAGCACTGGGTTCTTCATGTGTTTCTGGTAACTATTTAGTATGTGCATTCCTTGCTGCTGGGGTCTGAGACATCTCTCCCATTTCTTCCAAGAGGAAAAATGCTGGAATATTTTGTCAAGTGTAACTCAGTTTGTTGAAACTCAAGGGTGAAAATCCTGTGCTGAAATCTTTAAATTATAAAGATAAATAAGGGTGTTTTGGCCTTTACTCAGAGGTGACAAATGGACCCCCAGGTTTCTAAGGCGATGTGGTTCCTGGTGGATTTAAGAGAAGTGAATAATTATCCCAGCCCTGTGATCTCCCTTGATATAAATATAAATATGTATTCCCTACAGGCAGTTCTAGATACCTTTTTCAAACCTTGTAGAAACAAAGTTATTTAATTACTCTTTTCAAACAAAAATATATCCTCATTCTGGTAGCTGTATTTAAATCTCATTAAAAGAATGAGCAGGTCCTCAAATCTGCTGTGAATGAAGCCAGTAATGAAACTTTAGACTTCAGTGATACAGTATCCGGTCTGTATATGAGGAGTACTTAAATGACAAGGGGAATAAAACATTGTGTTAAACATCAAACTAGGAGCTCTCTAAACCTGAACTTCACTGATATTTTTTTTTTCCTCTAGTCAATTTTAAAACAGTGAAAAATTACTTTCCTGAGCCTGTGACCCTAGCTTCATGATACTGAGGACAGTAGCGCTCTTGGATGAAGTCTCTTTGTTGGTGAAAGGCATTAATTGTTCTGCTGAACTCTTGCAGCACAGAGTGGAGTGTTGGCGTCTTAGTGCCTGGGCTGCAGAGGCTTGTCTGAGCTGCTGGTCTGTGCAGGCAGGTAGGAAAAGGCATCCCCTGGGATTTGTAAGTTGATACTTAAATGACTTTCCATTTAGTCATAAATGGATTCTTCTTATAAAGATTTTTGAAGAGTGAGCCTTTAAGCTCAGCTGTGATGAATCAGTGCTGGAATTCATGCTGGGTTTTTTTTTTTACTGATCAAAACCTACTTTTTTGTGATCACAGTCCAAAGAGCCTGTGTTACAAATAATCTGTCAGTAAGATGTCTGCTGGAAATGGCTGGTCTGGAAATGCTGACTGGCGTCAGAACTACTTTCAGGGAGAAGGCACGTTTCTGCGTTATAAGAACTGTTCTGTTCAGAGGGCTGGGATGTAACCAAATGGTGCTTTCAAGCTGTCCTAAAACAAACTTAGTTATTCTATATAAGCTCTTAACTCTGGCTCAGCGTTGCATCCATCAGATGGACAGCAGGGCACTGGGATGCATTACTGACATGTACCTCATATTTTCAAGCCAACTGGGATTATGTGGGAAAATAATTCTAGTTAAGTGGATAACAGATATGTTAGGTGTAAACCTGTACTGTATGGAAACACAAGTATTCTCAGAGTAATTTAAAAAAAAAAAAATCCAAACCCCAGGAAATTAAAAAGAAAAGTGTGTTTCTGTGAGGCACAGGGGAAAGCCGTGTTGGGAGGGGTAGGGTGGCTGGCACTAGATGTCAGTGTCGGAGCGCGCCGGCACTGGGACAGACCTGAGTGAGCGTCCCGGCGGGAGTGGCGGCGCCTCTAGCCTCCAGGAGTAGCAGTTGCTGTTATTTTTTAAAGATCAGATACAGCCTTTCGTTTTCTAGTTTGTTCTGAGTTTTGTGGCCACATCCAAAAGCTGCTTTTTCACCAGTCCCTCTGCTGGAGGGGGGGACTCTACAACACTGTGTTTTAAATGCAAACCGTTATAAGTTACACTGGAGATCATCACCTCATGAGTTACCTCTGTCACAAACTGCAGAAAAAATGACAATAGCATCGGTTACGTACAAATATTTTGGTTGACAAGGCTCATAACCAAACACTCCAAGAGAAGCAATGGTGCATGCCTCTGGGCACAGGCCCTCTTGCTCCGCTTTAATCCATCTGTGTTTTGCAAGTCCTGTGCAAATTACTGCGCTTGGTCTGTTTGGTGTTTCAGGAAGGGTGTTCTTCAGTTCAGGACAGGGTGGTGGTTTGGGTTATGAGGTGTGTGAGGAAAGGGAAGGGTTTCTCCCAAGCTCCACTGCAGGTGGCATCGTGGTTGGGCAGCATTCAGCACGTGCTCCTGCTGGTGTAAAGGGTGGTGGTGATGGTCTGATGGGTTTCAGCAGCATGGGCTCAAGAAGGCAACTAGAGCTGTTCCCCTGCCTGAGCTGGGGGTGGCAGGAGGGATATGAGCATCCTCTGTGACATCTCACACCCTTGCACCCCAAGACCTTGGTCTGAGTGCTTTGGTTTGGCCTGGCAAGTGGAGGGTTCCCACCCATGAGGAGGGAGAGGCACCCACTGGGCCGTGTATCTTAGAGTGACCTACCTCTGAACAGATACTTATTTTTTCAAAGCTTGAAAAGATATCTCTATGTTGGATCAAGCTCTCACTGAGGTCAATGGGAGACATATCAAACTTGTTAAGGAGATTTGGAACCACTTAAGGAAGTGGTGAGGGAGCCAGGTTTCAGCTGTTGTAACCTGGGGAGGGGCTGTGGGAGGATGGTACTGTCATCTTGTGCAGTGGAACAAAACCAGAGATGAATATGTACTCAAATTGTGTCTGGAGACAAAGGTCCATGATTTCCAACCCCTAGCAGAAGTTTTGTTTATCTGATCTTTCAGTTAGTTTTACAAGATTGTCTTGTTTGTTAAAAAGGAGGTTCTGTTTCCTTGACATACGAGCTTTTCCATGACTAGAGCTTCTTTTATCAGAGAGAGAAATCTCAGGCCAGTTTATTTCATACTTAAGCAGCATTCCAAAATGAAGTCAGAAGGTGAGGGTCTTAAAAAGTCAGGTTGGAAAAGACAAAAATAGAAAAGAGACAACGTCTACTTCTTCCCCTCTGCCTCCATCCCCCCCACTCCCCCCAGGTCTGTCTAGCTGGAACAGAGCTGGGCCTGTGAAGAAATCTTGATATTTGTATTTTTCGCTTTCCATTGCTGAGTTGCTTTTGTCACCAGAGAACATCCAGGCCCTGGCACCTCCTCATGTGCCATCACTAGTCCTTCCTGAGGACATGCCACTGCAGACCTAACACTGGTGTAGCTCCGCCTCCAGGAACAGGAAGATGCCTGCTAAAATGGGCAGTGCAACTCTGTGTCTGTGTTGTGTATATAATTGCTTTGCATGGGTGTAGCTGACAGGATGCTAAAGATGCCCTTTTGCTGCCAGCTAGTGCTAGTGCTGAACTGTATCTCCATAGGAGAAAAGATAAAACAGAGGTCAGAGACTGTGTCTTGGAGTCTCCAGCTTCTTGCTGTACTGAGAGAAACAAAAACTGAGGGAAAGCCCAGCTGGACCATGGCCAGAGAGAGCAGCTGTACGTGTGCATGTTGGAAGCAGAGCCTTAGGTTAGGTGATCTAGGGCACTGCCAAACAAAACCCTGTGTGTTCCATCTAGGAAAATGTCCCTACACCTCCAGGTTGCCTATCCCAGCCCTTAGTCAGTCTCAGAGTGGAGAAGTTCTTGTGGCTGGTGACAACATTTGGCCTGAAACTACTCCACTGTCCATGACAGCGACCCCTCATGAAGAGAGTGCCTTCACCATCGCTACATTTCTATCACTGAAAGGCAGGAATTAAATCCCCCTCAGCCCTCGCTTCCCTAGGCTGAATGAACCCAATCCCTTCAGCCTTTCTTCATGTGCCAAGGGCTCCAACCCTATAACCATCTTGGGCCATTTACCCCCCCCACTCCTCAGACCCTCTAGGCAACCCCCAGTTTTTTAATGTCCGTCTTGACCTTGGGGGAAGGCCACTTGACACAGTGCCCAGGTGTGATGTGGGATAGTTGCATCTGCTTGATCTCACTGATGCAGCACAGTTAGGTACTTCTACAGTCACTGCCATGGGGTATTTTTCACCACAAGCTTTCAAAATGCTTTGTAAGGATATTTTAGGAATAGCTCTCAGTTTCTACCCTCCTGAGATTTTTTTAGAGGATGTCAGAGCTTAAGCCCTCCCATCTACAGATCAGAATTAAGTCTGATTTCAACTACGCTCTTCCTTTTGGCATAACAGGCAAATATCTAATTTTCTGCAATGTGTAACTCTAGAAAGAAATTCAAAGATCCCCTTGGAGAGTAAGAGGGGATACATCAGTTTTCCAGATAAATGAAATGCAGTGAAATCTTCAGACTTCTCTTTATATACACCTCATGAAAGGGATTAAACTTCTTCTAAACTATTCTATAAATGAAACACGATGTTTTTCTTAAATATTTCCCTGAGCAACATAACATTGACACAAAAATGAGCCCTGATAATTTTATCGAAAGGCATATTCCAGCTGGGCAATTGCTCTGTCAGATCCCTAGTGACAGGGTTGCATGTTATGGATAAGAGTGCACTGGCCGCCTTGCCCAGCTCTGTGCTTGACCAAATGCCAGACTTTCATCCAAGTAGGATCTGTGCTTCAAGTTTCCTCATCTTTATAGCAGAAACTATTACACTTGACTTCCTTTTGGTAGCAGAAAGACATTAATGACCTCCATCATGTCTATCAGGGTCTTTTCGTGCCTGCCAGCATTAGGAGAGATAGTGGTGTTACATCGTGTGACAAGTGGGAGGTCTGTCACCCCATCTCTCATTCAAGATGCACGAAGTTAAATTGCCTGTGGCAGATGTTTCTCCAAGGTGACCCCCAGTCCCCCGGGCACAGTCCTGCCAGGGACCTGGGGGGCACTTGATTTGGGGTCTCTTCTCTTTAATCCCATTTGTTTTCCTATCCCAGTAGACTTGTTAAACTCTCCCTTCTCCTTTGCAGCTGCTGGTTTTCATTGTGAAAACCTTATTGCATCTCCTCTCATTTTTCTCTTCCCTGGCAGGAACAGCCCAAATTCTTTCCATCCTTTTCTACACCATGACTAGTTTTTTTGCTGCTTTCCTCCAGGCTGCTGGACAACACTTCCTCAAACTGTAGCATCCCAAATGACTCATTTGGGCTGAGACTTGGCTGGTGCCACACACAGGGGAGTGTAACTTCATGTTTTCACACATCTTACCAGTGCATGGTGTGACCCAGGATGATGCTCAGCCTTCCTGCAGCAACAAGTCACTGTGGCACACACTAACACCTAAATTCAACAGAACAACTGTTGTAGCCACATGTTGCCTTGTCAAACATTTGCTCATCTGGAAACCCATGCCAGATTTGCACTTTTTTTTGTCCTTATCAAACTGCCTTCTGTTTTGTAGATAGTTTCTCCAGTTTGGCTAGATCATTTTGAATTCTTAGGCTGTCTCCTGTGTACTGGAAGCCCTTCTACCCTAGCCACCCTCTGTAAATATAATAATTGTACTCCGGGAACTCAGTATCCATTAATGAAGATACAGTGTAGTACCACAGGCTGGCTTCAGTGAAATCTGTACTACTTAATGCACCCTTCCAGTTTGAGCAGAAATTTACTGACAGTGACTCTTAGAAACAAGTTTTCTAACCAACTGCCCTTATGATCGTGTCATGTTGGCTCAAGTCACCTCCCATTAGAAGCACACCATGTGAGAAAATGTCAAAGCTTTACTGTAGTCAAAGCGCATCAGTTGCTTATGTAGGTTGATGGCTTCCACTGCTCTCCTCTCACAGAAGGAACTTTAAAAAGCTTGAAATATTAGTTCCTCATTAATCTGCATTTGCCATCACTCATCTGTTTGGCAGCTGTCACGTGTTTGCAAGTACTTGGTTTGTTCTTACAGTGTTTTTCTGGGCACTCAGGTTCAGTCAACTGGCCTGCAGTTGTTTGCTCCTCTGCTCGTCCTTTGTTAAGCTCCATTTACCCTTGATCAAATTTGTGTGACCTTGGTCACCACCCCAAATTCTTAGGAAGCCTCAGCCAGTTCTGATATAGCTTCTGCCAGTGGTGGAAATACCTATGGAGAGTTTCATTAGACGCAATTGGTTTGAAAATATTTATCTAAATAGTCTTTTTGATAAATTTAGATAGCTTTCATTTTTTTAGTCCCCTGAAATCTCAGTCTTTTTTTGGCAGTTCTGTTAGTTGTCCAATCACAGCTTGGCCCCTTCAGTGGAAACAGAAAAAAAAAAATAGACACTGTAATTATTGACATTGATAGATTTAAGTAACAGAAACAGAGGAAGGGAAAGGACGATGTGGTTCAGTAAGTCTCATCTCCCATGGCCATAGAGTAAAACATCATGCAGAGACTATGCAGATATCAGCACCTAACAAGCCAAACCTGCTTTGAGTTCCTGCCAGGAAGCTCTAAGCTTGGTCTGGAGACCTGTGGATTTACATTATGCCTTCCCTTATTACAGAGGATAATATTCCTACTCCTGGCTGCAGCACCAACATGCTCTTGGCTACTGCCTTGCCAGGTGGACAGCTTCTGCAAGCGTCCAGGCACCACTGTGAGGGTGCCAAAATGGGCTGTGCTGGAAAGGGAGAGGGAAACAGTCCCCAAGGCAGGAGGTGACTGCAGTGACCTGAAGAGTGTGGCCTGAGAGTGGGCTGTTATGGCCAAAGGGCCTCTCCTTCAGCCCTTGGTGCAAAGGGGGAGAGGTACAAGGCTTCAACTTGTTCTTCCTTGGTGCAAAGCTTTGGCTGGTGGTGGGACAACAAGCAGGGAAGATACAAACAAGGTTTCCAGGAGGGAGCCTGTATGGGTAATGGAAATGCTCAGCATCTAAACAAAGTTTTTGGTAACTTTTATATAGATTCTTCTGAATTCAAAGGGAAAGACACTTTATTCAGGGCTTCATTCTATCTTGCAGAAGTCCACAATTTGCTTGTGACTTGTCCATGGTTGTGCCATCTCTAGCTCTCCAATTTTTTTGCAGGATCATCCTAGATCAGAGACCCTCAGAAATGTCTCCAAGCTGTAAAAAATGGGTTAATCATCCAACAATCTCGTTTCAAATTCAATAGCATTATACAAGCAGTCATAAATGCTAAACTTTGAAAACAAGAGCATCTTCACATGCAATTGTTTGTTCAACCAGTGCATAAAGCAAAAATTTTCTGGGATACTACATTGTTTTGTTTTGTTTTTTTGTTAATACTAGTGGTCCTTTAGTGAGTGTTAATCTCTGACAGATGGCTCTGTCCATCTGGCACTACTGAAGAGTGCAAAAGTCTAAGTTATGTGGAAAACTTATTTAAAATTGTGTATTAATTAGAAACAACTAAAACAACTGATCTTTTCATCCTAGGAGAGCATGATGGTGCCAAAGCACCCCTAGTAAATTCCACTGCCAAGAAGTGGGAGAGAATTTGCAGACAGAACTCATGGCATGAGCAATTTTTTCTCCTTTCATAGTTGTGAAATAGTTCTAAGGACAAAAAAAAATCCTGTGAACAAAGTGCAATGTCCCTCACAGGCAAATTCTCACAGGCTCTGGCTCGTGCTGAAGGAAGGTACGATATCAGCATCTGCCTCGTTCTCTGGTATGAGGGAGGGTGTCACTAGTGGAAAAGCAGGGTTGGAGATTCTGAATCTTGAGTGTGCCTGGCTCAGTACAACACCTGAAGGGGTTATGGTGGACCACTGATGCTGCTTCTCCCACCGGACCAGCAACCTTATGCTCATCCAGCTTGCTGCAAAGGGCTGAAGCTCTTGCCGGCTGCCACAGTGAGTTGGGGAGCCAAAGGCATTGCCTGGACACGGCAGTGGGGGAAAGCTGAGCACAATGCAAAGCAGGGCTGTGCATCTGCAGTACAGGAGAAGAGGAAGGAGGAGATGAGGACTCTCTAGAAAATCTGCAGAATGGCTCAAGTAGGAAGGTGTATCCACATGAAACCAGGCTTTGTCAGTCCGGATGATCATGGAGCATTGTGCAGGCATCAGCTTTGTAAAAGTTAAAAAGGCAGGAGAGGTCCTGCAGCAAAGAGTCACACAGGAATTTTTAATAGAACTCAGATTTTACCATCTTCAGAGCATAATCCCAACTCCCATACTGACCTGTATGGTGATTCTCCTTGAATTTTTTGGAAACTTGACTGGCTTGTTACATTGCTCAGGGAATCTGAAATGGTATTTGGATGTGATATCATACTGAGATATTAAAGCACACTTTGTCTATAACAAGATAAATGTATATCTGTTATATTTTCTTCTTTTGCTTTCATCAAAAACCTGAGGAGGAACACCATTTTTATATTTGTCCTGAAATAAGAAAATATTCTTCTAGTGTCAGTTCAGAAAAAGTTCTTTCTATCTGCAACAGGCAAGAAGATTGTCTTACCTTGGACCATGAAGGGGTTGACAACGTTTTCATGCTGAAGTAAAAGTATTATTTCGTCCTATATATTGGAACAGAGTGCTTAGTATTCCTCCAGCAAGCAGCTTGTTATTTAGTGTGACAATACACAAGGTTTTCTTAGCAATGGCATTTTTTTTTCCTATAAAAACAGTGTCCTGAAAGTAAATCCTTATTCAGGACTGCTTTGCATTAAAAACGTGCTTTCTCTTTTGAGACTGCCAAGTCAGGTTAGCCTCTTCAGCAAGTGCAAAAGTCTTAGATGACTTATTGAAAAAGAAACTAATCAGACTGTTGCTATGCAATAGCAGTCTATTAAAATGTGTAATTTCAGTAAATGTGTATTGTTCTGGTGGTATTTTAATTATGGAGAATCTGATACCAGAAGCATCATTTCTATTAAATTTCAGTGGAATGACTTTGGAGGCTCTAAACCACTCCTCATTTCCTTTTAAATGCTCTGTTATCACTCCATAGCAGCAAGAGGTAATAACTCCAAAGTTCAAAGCCAAGCCTCGCTCAGAGTTGGATGTTGATGGAAAGCCATCAGGGTGCTGGTCTGTGAGTCTGAGGAGCTAAAAGGGGATCCGTGGTCTATCGTATTTTGCCTGCACGACTGTCTCTGAACTCCTGAGTGTGTTAAGGGACTGCAAGGCTGTGTCAGTCAGGGCTCCTGACATGGAAGCCAGAACCTGAAGCTCATACCTTTGATACAGAAGACAGGGAAAGTTTGACACCCTTTAAAGAGGATTGGGAACCAGGCATACTATGGGTTAGGGAGCCTCTGCAGTTTGCTACCACGAGGCATATTGGGAAAGGGCCAGCGCTAGTCCTCTTCTCCAGACCTCAGTCACCCAAACCTGGGTCCCCTTTTGAGGGCTAGTGGTAACATCTTGCCTTGCAGAACTAAATATGTTAATTGCATCCTTTAAAAGCAAAAAGATAGTAATTGGTCATAATGCTTAAATTCAAAATTAGTAGTTTGAATACATGCTCAGGGAATGAGGTACATACCTTTTAGGCTTTCAGCTGGAGGATGTTCAAAACCACATCAGAGAAAATCAGCAAGAAAGAGCCCATAGCCAAGGGATGAGGGAGTGCTCTCAGGGCAGAGAGCAGGTCTGCTTACACATTGCACTCCAGTTTTTGGATAAAAAGCAAGAATACTTCTGGGAACACAGACTGGAGCTTCGCTGGCCTTCTGAGATATGCCTCCTCCAGCCTGGTCTCTTCTTCTGTGCTTTGGAGAGCTGCATTTGTACTGCCTCTGCCCAAAGGTCCTGGTCCTGTGGCCGATACTTAAAATTGTTACCTTGGAATAAAACTGCTCTAATAGAGACTTCATAGAGGCGGGATGCTGTGTAACTGAGTGTGAGTTATTGAGGTTGGCCACATCCTCACAGACTACATTTTACCTTTATGGTCTTTATGGTAAAAATTCACCTCCACTGAAACAGACAATGTGAGCTCAGTGTCTCTATGTAAAAACACACATGGTGGTCACAGCTTTCATTCAGGAGGCTTTCATTCCCCCACACTGACTTAAAAGTTGACTTGCAGTTTGTCTCTCTGGAAATACCAGCTCAAAAGGGTTGCAAAGAGCTCAGATACTTTAAAAGAGAGTGACTCCATCGGAAAAGGTGCTGTGCGAAACCACAGTGTCAGCTGTTTGGACCTTCCCAAGTGCAAAGACAGCAGAAATCTTGTGTTGTAGTGGGAACAAACCTTCTGTGGCCCTTGCTGGTCAGACTGAAAGCAGGGCTGTCTTGTGCTGGTGTGAGAGGCCTGAGCCCATCCCTGCAGAAGCACACAGTTTTCTGAATGTAAATAACTGAAGCAGAAGAGAATTTAATCCGACAGCTATTTAGAAGGAAATTCACAAGCAGATCTCCCTGCTGCTGCCAAGGGTGTGCTCTGTGGAACCGAGGCATTTTATTGTAATTGTCATGCTACTAGAGGGTCTCTCAGAGCCCTGACTCCCACAGCCCAGGGAACGCAGGACAATTGCAGAATTGATTAAAAGTAGTAATTCAGAGTCCAGCTGTCATGAACTAAAGAGAAGCTGGGAATTGTCACTTGTTTTTTATTAAAGGGTTCAAACCAGCAAAAGGTCATGCGTATTTTATTTTTTTTTAAATGTAATTATTTTGAAACTATCCCCTTTATAAAAGAAGGAGCCTGATTTGTGGTTTTTGGACATGTGTAGTAGTCAATTCTGTGAATAGAAGTACCCTGCATATGTTAGGTCACTTAGCATGTGCTTTGCCATATGCACATATTAGAAATTAGGACCCTGATGTCCATTTGTCAGTTAAACCTCCACATATCTGGCTGTATTGGGTCTGTTCTGGAGATGCTGCCCAAAATTAATCAGTATTTGCATTACAGCATCTAATGCTACCTGTGGTGTCTCTAGCTTTTGTCTATAGAAACACTTTTCAGGAGGTAGTGTTCAGAATCAGGCTTGTCACCAGGGGCTTGACATTCATAGCACCACAGGGTGTTTTTAAGCTCAGTTCATTCCAGTGGTTGAGACCTTTTGAAATCTTTGGAACAACTGCACAGAATAAAGTACCGGTAAAGGGGGGCTGCCTAAGAAACAGCTGAATTTCTGTCTTAATTGTTCTGCTATGACAGGAACTATCTCAGATGGACTAAGATAAGTAGCAGATAAGTAGCACTGCCTAGAAACAGCCATGACAGCAGGATTTTTGTGCTATCATTAAGCTTAGCAAGACTTGACATGCAGACATGGGAAAGCAACAAGAAAGTAATAGAGCAACCAGAACCCTCCATGCATAATCTTAATCATAAAAGGAATAGGCAAGACTTGTTTTCTCTTCCCTTTCCCTTTCTTCCTTCTTGTAGAGAGAGCAAGTTGACTGAGCCAGTCTGATCATGGAGCAGTTGAAAAAAAAAAAAGAACAAAAAAGGGAAAGTTTATGAAAACTGAATGCATGCTTCTTTCCCTGAAGAAAAGAAATGGATTTTGAGAAGATGATAACCAGTTCTTGACATGGGGAGCTCATTCCCTAAAACCAATACTCAGACCAAGAAGGCAGGTCTCATACCTTGCTGTTTGCTGTTATGTTTGTGTGTTACGTAGCTGGAAGGCTTGTGGTTTATGCTGTGACTATGAGGCAGTTCAAGCTTTCAGCCACGCAAACAAATCCTTGGGCTCGAACACAAGCTCAGCTGTTGTCAGTACAAAGTAACATTTAATTAACCTAGAAACTGTTACCCAGGAGTTTGTCTGAGCAACAAATGATCAAAGAAAATGTCTCTCCCCCATTTCATTGGTTTGGTTTAACTCCCTACAAAGGGATGTTTTGCACGCTGAGCCTGGAGGGGGAGTGTCCTTCTTTGAAGTTGTTTTCAACTACTTTTGCCAAAGTTGGTAAGAAGTGTGCTGTTTTCAATCTCCTTGTCTTTGCAATAAAATTACCGGCTGCAGAGGCCAAAACCTTTCCTCTGGAACTGTGGAAGGGTGCAAAAGGCTGCTCCTCCAACAGGTGCTGAACCTCTTCCTGATAAACCTTCTCTTCTTTTATACTGGCTTTTTAAGAAGCCAGTTATAGGCCCTCTTGCTTAAGCATGGCAAGTGATGGATCAAAGGACGCGTTGTAAGTATGGGACCAGAAACCCGAATGAGAGCTGAGCCTAAGTCACGTTTTTAAAGTTTTGCTCATGGCAGCACTTTCAGCCCCAGCCAAACCTGAAAGGGAGCTGAGCTGGAGCTTTAGATGGCTCAACTCCCTGCTTAACACGCTGTTCCCAAAGTGAAAAGCAGCAGGCTTCAATGGAACTGTTAAGTGTCACATAGTTTTATTGAGTTCTGTTTCCTGATCCGGAGGGAAGGAGCAGCAGTAGGGAGAAAAGGGGAGACCATCCTCTTCAGTGTTGTCACAAACTAATTAAAGTGACTAAAGTCATGCTGTAGCCATGACCTTAGAGGACCTGCAGCAAAGACACAGCAGTGCATGTGATTCAGCAGATAATTATTTACGTAGAATTCCATACAAAGGCTCATAATGTATTAAATCCAGCCTTCTGGCAGGAACAAAAGAGACAGGCACACACAGAGACCACACAGTATTGACTTAATTATTACTTTTAAAAGGGACTTATGAAAAAATGAAGAGGCTGTTTGATAAGAAATTAAAAAGAAATTGAGGATAATATGCTTATTGGTATTCCAGAGGTTTCTTAAGGACACCGTTTTAGAAATTGAGAATAAGTGTGTCTCTCTAATGAATAAAAACTCTGAAAGACCCCGATAAGCCAAAGAAGTCAGTGTAGTTAAACAGTAGAAGGTAACAAAAATTTACAAGAAAAAAAAAAGATAGGTTATTTCAAGCAAGGAATAAAGGCAATGTCTGTCAAATTAAATGTGAAATCATACAGAAGTTGGAAAATATAAAAGATTTTCAAGAGCAAATCACCAGAGACAAAGGCTAATACTAAATATTTTTAAATATATCAGAAGCAGGAAATTGTTAATTATGCGAGGAAAGCTCATTTGCACGCCCACAGAGGATGGGGGGCAGGGGGAGGGGGCACAGGGCATATAACACTCTGCCCAGCTTCTTCCAGGCCCATCACAGGGACCATCAGCCTCCCAAAGGTCCATCTCCAGAAACCAGAAGAGCACAGAGGCACAAGGGCAAATCAAGGATCCCCAAGGAATGAGGAGGAAATTGTTCCAGGCTCCTCCCAGGGCTGTACCCAGAGGACTTCAGTCCCAGCGTCCAGACTTGAAACCCATCGCAAGGTGTCATCAGAAGCACCTCTCCAGATCTCCGTTTGAACTGCAGGAGTCACTGTCTAGGGCTGTAGGACATGTTATGAGAAGAGCTGTTTGGACTTGCTCATGACTTATGATAAGATGTTTAGAGGAGGAAACAAAGGAAGGAAAAGGCAGGGATTTCAGTACTTGAGGTGCTGTGTGTGCCTGTACCTACTGGGAATACATTTTCAGTCTCACTACTTGGTTTGACCTGGGACATGGAGCTGTGGCAGATTTGCCTCCCTCGAGCTGTCAGGTCCAAAATGATGCATTTTCCTGTAGCAGAAACCAACCAAAAGTCTGTGGGACTAATACAATATTGAGGAGTAAAATGAGCAAGGAAGACAGGTAACCAGGCCATGGCAATAAGGCTGCAGAAAAGCTTTGGTGTCCACTGTGTTGGACTTTAGCCTTTATGGCAAAGAAATTTCCTAAAACTAGAGAATGAGTAAATGAGACTTCAGAGGTCCTGATATGAATAATGGCTGGTTGGTAGGGTCAGAGAGTATTCAGAGCAGGGTTCTGAATATAGCTAGAACTCAGATATTGAGTCATGAATTTACTACTTGGATATATAATCCATCTAGACATAATACCTCAGCTGTGGTGCCACAGGAATGCATGATGATAGATGTGACACTAATTTTTAATCCAGGGAACAGATCAGCAATCCTGACTTCCACTCAGGGACACAGCACAGGCTAAGACTAGTAGTCACAGAGATAAATGTGATATGTTGGAAAAGGTCCCATACTGTGTAGGGAAAAGTCACAACGTGTGTTGGATTCCTTTGAAGCTCTTCAAAAACAGTTAAGCTGTCAGGGGGCTAGAAGGAAGACAATTTATATATTAATATCTAATTGGATAATAGAAAACAAAATTTTCTCAATTGAGAAAGGATGTCTGTGGAATCCTTCAGGAATCAAGGGTGGAGTCTGTGCTCTTCAGTGTGTACATAAACAATCAGAAGTGTGTGAAAAGTGAGGTAACAAAATCTGTTGACTAAAAAAGCTACTTAGATGTACTATGCCCGTTTGAGTCCAGTCAACATTTTCAAGGCACATAATGATTTACAAGCAAACCTATAACAGTAAAAATAGACAAAGTCACAAAAAGTCTAAGACAAAAATGAAATATAGCCCAGGTGCAAAACAAAAGAGCAGTTACAATCTGGATTTATAAATAGTCTCATCCACGTAATTTTCAAGTAAAACAGTACTATAAATTAGTGCTATAAAGAACGATTTATTGTAAATTATGCTGTCTTTTTAACTGAAGATGGCCACATGGACTGGCTGAAATCCACTATCAGATATTATCTTAGCTTAAATTCAACTTCACAGGCTCCTAGAAATAAAGGCTGTAAAGAAACTTCTGTGACCAGTCAGTCCATTGGCCTAAGGCTGAATCATGTGTACTTGAACCTTTCCTGACAGACTTATGTTTCAAAGATCTGCAGCCTTGAAGAACCCAAAGGGTCCCCTTTGCAACCCTTAATATTGCAATGTTTTCCTTAATGTTAATGTTGAATAGCCCTTGCAGTAACTTAAATTTCCTTCAGTCTGAGAATCCAATTCCTTCAATCTTCCTTTGTAAGTTGTATTTTCTAGATCATCTAGTTATTTGTGCTGCCCTTCTCTTGACTTTCTTCATCAGTTACCAAGCACAGAGGAGAACAGAATGGTCATTTCTTTTATATTGCAGTCCATAGTCTTGCTTTTACAGGAACAGTATTTGCTTTGTTGCCACAGAACAACTTCTCTAATTAACTTATTAATCCTCTCAGATAATGCTCTGGATAATGCTTCCTAGCATCCCCAGTAATGACTTATGACTCCAGAGCCCTGTGTACTTTTGGCCCATTACCCAGTGGCACAGCAACCCTAGATGAGATTCCAGACAAACCACCTCTGTATGTTTTACATTTAGTAGTGGACCGCTGGGGGCTACTCTGCAGTCATAGGTACAACCAGTTTTGCCCTGTCCCTGTGGTAGTTTTGTGGAAAACAGTGATTTCGAAACTATTGTCTTTAGGCTTTGATATGTGCTACCTTTAAGGGGTTTCTGAAGTGTAGCAGGGAGAAGCAGGCATATTCTCAGTAATTAAAATTTACTATGGAGTACTGTGAGGTTCCTCATGGTTCTACATTTGACAAAACTGAAAACCAGTCATCTAAACCGCGCTTCCCTAAATTTTACTATCAAATGAAATAGTGCTAGGGAAGGCCTAGCTAGAATAAAGGAATGTGGAAACTCCTGCTTTTGCCCTTTCCAGAAGACATGTTATCCCTATTGCAGAAGGAAAGCAAACCAGTTTAACATTATTTATACTTGATTAACCTATCTTAGCCAATACACATCTTCTTTGTCTTCCATATACAGCTTGTTCATTTTTTTTCCATCGAGATCTTTTCAGTGAAAATTACCTTTTGTCAGTTGATAACTTCCCATCTCCATTCTACACTTTCAACAGTTATTCCCTACAATTTTATCATCTTCAGGCCACTTTGTTCACCCTCTGTGGGTTTACAGAGGTTACATCATCCTGAGGTTACTTCCACCAGATCTTCAGGATGTCAGGCTAAAATTTATCTGTCCTAGTCCCCTTGGAAACTTCTAAATAATCTGAATAATTTTTAGGTCTTGCTTTGCGTCTTTTGGAGTGAAAACTCTCATTTGCATCTGATTCCAAGTTTTTCAGATACCTGCTTCAGATACTTTTGCTCACTCAGATGCAGCCTAGAACAAGCAAAATGGGAAGGTCAGAAATTTCACAACATTCCTAACAAAGAATCAATTGAAAAGAGACTCAGTGAGGGCCAAGTGCTGTCTTATTTCCTAGGCATTATACAATAACTGAACACAGGAGACAAATGCAGCCTTTACTCCAAAAGCACCTGGAATACAGACCAAGAACCCCTAATTATCACAATAAAAAGATATCTACCATCAACAGAAATCAAACTGGTGGAAGAACCACATGTGTTTTAGGCAAAAGTTAAATGTCGAATGCTCCAGAGAGAAAACCCAACTGAGAACAAAGGAGGAATGATGAGGGTTCACAGCCAAACCACACACAGTTTTCAGTCTGTTTGTCAAATTCTTTGCCTAAAGATGACAGCCAGAAGGGGGATAGAACTCTGCACTGCCCCATTCCCTAGTGTTTTGTCTATCTCTCTGTAAGCCTCAGGGTAAAGGCCTGGTGATAACTAAGTGACAAAACTTCTCCCCAGGACTCTTTCATAGGGCCTGAAAAAAGGGACTAACGGATCTTGTGAAACTCAAGTGGTAAACCATTAGAACTGGATGCTATCCCAGGAGCAAAGATACTTCAGTCAAGGGTCAGTTTGGAGAGAATGAACTCCTGTCCAACCTATTCAGGCCCAAAGCTGAGGTACTGTGAGGGTCTCGATGGGATCTGAACAATCACCACTGGACACATGTTCTGCAAAATATAGGTCAAAGAAGAGCTGATCTGCTAAGGCTCTTGACACTGCCACTTGCCTTCTGTGTCTCACACTTCAGCCCAGAGCAAAGCAGAAGGGAGCTGGTGCAGAAATTTGGGAGCTCAGGAGCCAAGCCCAGACCACTTACCCCAAATTTTGTGATACCACACCTCCTATATGACTGTTCTTTGCTATTTTGTACTCTTGGTAGTACCTAAGGTTACATCAAAAGGATGATTTTGTTAGTCCTGTGGATCCCAAAACTTCCATGTGCTGCTTACTGAAAATTAATATTCATTTTCTAATTCCCAGTACTGCTTAAGCAGAGAAGAAACTATCCCTCATGAGAAACCTACCTCTTTAGGAGAAACTGCAACAGTACCACAATTACATGTTTTATATAGGGTGAGTCACAGAAAGTCACGGGAGGAAAATGTTTGAAGTAAAACATGAGCCATGAAGTACCAGTTCAAACTCTTATCTACAGCTCTTTTAGAGACAATAAAGACGGAAAATAAATTTTCTACCATTGTAATAAAACCTGTCAAGTGGGCCACAAAGATCATGGCACTAAAATGCTATGAGTTATACTGTCTTTCCGTGGCGGGGGGAAATGTTACCAAACATCAGCCAAGGCTAAATTACTGAGCAGAGAGAATGCAGTTCCAAATGTTTTCCATGTAGCATCTAGTTAAGAGTGTTTCAAATCACTCCCCCAGAATAAAAAGTTAATAAATAATTTGCCCAAAGAACAGATTATCCTTATGGAAGAAACATAAACATTAATTAAAGAAAAGATTATGTTGATCAAAAGAAGATCTCAAAACACCAGTAAAACAACCTGGAATAACTTCCTGAACAGAAATAAAATGAAGCCAGAGCTGCAAGCTCTACACCACAACTAAGGAAAACTTCCCTTCCCTACGCAGTAAACCAGTCAGCGTAAAAGTGTCTACCAAGTGCACCTCTGGCACAAAACATAAATCCATCAGCTCCTGGAGTATGCACTATGAAAAGAAGAGACCCATACTTTGAGTAGTTCACAAAACACTTTTTACAGACACAAAAAAGGAGTCAACTGCCAAGCCTCATAAAAACTGCTGAAACTAAGATGGCTGGTAGTCACTAATCCCCAGCATTATCATTGGTCCAACACACCCAGCAGCTCTCATTCTCTTTAGCCTGTATAATTTCCAGTTAGCAGGCTTTGGGTATAGAGATATGCACCACAATATATTGATCAGTTCAGTAAAACAAGGTAAAATCCAGAAACAAATATCACCCCTATCCCATCTTCAGATCCATCCAAAAAAAAACAGCTGAGCATATCCTCCTCAGGGCATGGTGAGAGCAAAAGCATCCCTGATTCCCTACTCCCAAGCTCGGAACTGTAACCCTCTGCCAAGACAGTTTCACTCAGATCAAAATCTCACAACTCATACACAAGTTAGACACTGAGTGAACACATCTGAAGAACACTTTCATTAACATTAATCGCAAGAGAAGTTAGCAGCATCCTTAGACCTTGCCTTTAAAATCAGACTTCTT
The DNA here is from genome assembly GCF_003031625.1 of Empidonax traillii. Lineage (NCBI taxonomy): Eukaryota > Metazoa > Chordata > Aves > Passeriformes > Tyrannidae > Empidonax > Empidonax traillii. The sequence goes on from NW_020955841.1 coordinate 96,310, forward strand.
GCATCTCACATGTCAAAAGAAGTCCTGTATGGGTGGTAGAAGTGCCAGTTTCAGTGTTTCTTTGATGCACCCAGAATCAGATGTTGCTGAGAACCAAGAGACTCTGGACCTTCCATCTATGTTGCAATTCCTTCACTCCTAAATAACATTTTGGAAAATTGCCTTGGAGATTGAGGTAAGACATGGCACCAGCTTTTGGCTAAAATATGATACTGACATGTTGGTACAAGAATTTGCTTGAGCAAATTAGTTTTAAACCTCACGATTTCAGCAAACAAGAAAATTTATAGCTCTTAAATCTATGCTTAATGCAACTGTTTTTCTGAAATAGGCTTGAGAATAACCAGATACTTCAAGGTAGGCACTCAGAAACACTGAGGTGGGTTGGAAAGAGAGAAATGCAAGCGGTGTCACCAAATACCATGCTTTGTTCCAGCCACAACCTCTGTCATTTGGATGATGACCCCTGGCATACAAGCCACGACGTGGAAAGGTTTTATTCCCCACAGGCAGGGAGAGTATTGATGAACTCCTGGTCTAGTGCACGAGGACATTTTCACTGATGGGGAACTTTCACGCTGTGAAAGCATGAGGGATGGCACAAGGGATGGAGTTTGGTGCAGATGGATTAAAGACAAATGGGATAGACAGGCACACTAGAGAGGGAGAGACACACAAAATCCTGCATGTAAAATGGCAGTAGACACCTATGTTTATGGACCTGCATTCTGCCCTTCCTGTACTTCATGTTTTCCTCTAACCACAATGATATGCAGACTTGAAAAGAAGGCACAGACCTATGAAATGTTGATGCTGATGTTACTCCACCTCTGGGCATGGGTGGCGTCCCAGCAACCCTGGCTGTACACTGTGGCAGCCTCTACTGCATTTACATTGATATTTATGGCAGCTGGATCAAGTATCTTCCTTCCTAAGGCTACGGTTCTTTGGACAGCTAACAAGGTGCATCTCACAGTACTGCTTTTGCAAGACTTTACAAGGTGTTGTTAAGGGTTGTTTGCTGTCACAAAGCACAGTTTGAACAAGATGCACATTCTTCTGTGGAAACCCAGGGCAAACTGCTGGGACAGTGAGATGCCAGTAAAAAAGAGATGTGGCACACAGTCAGACCCTGAGGTTATAAGAAGGCATTGCAGAACTGTGTTTACTTTTCAGTGAGCTTGTGCATATCCACAGGGCATGTAAGTGGGGATTTGCAGTACAGCAAGGTCTCCATCACAGCTCCTGCTGTGTCTGCTGTCTCAGACTCACAGACAGGGGTGAGAACTGCTGTGGGGACATATTTCTGGGTATAACTTCCGAAGACATTAAAGTGGCCTTGCATTCTTTTTTGCTCTGCTATTCTGGAGGAAATAAATGATGAAGTGTGAGTTCTTGTGCATAGGTGGAGCTCCAAGAAGTGAGACTAGTCAGGAAGAACACTGAATGACCTGTGACTCTAGTTCCAGTATCTGGAAGAGCTTAAAATATGGGGTTTCGCATCCTAAGGAAATGCTGGCAGAAGGCACTCTAGAGCTGAAATCAGTGATGACCTGTAATTGCACTCCATCTACCTAGAGGCATGTGGGCCCCCAGTAAAATTTCCTCAGTATGGCAGATGGGTCCTAGCCCAGGTTCAAACAGCCCAGGATGAAGACAGTGAAGATAGATCTCTCTGCAGATGGAGAGGAACTGCAGTCAGTTCTTTGGAACCTGATACAAGACCTGTTACTGGGATGATTCAACTGTGATCATATTCTGAGCTGGTGGAAAAAAAATTCAACTCCAAGACAAATTCTTGCATTTTCAATCTTGTAGACATAGAAATCACCCAATAGCAGCATTTCTAACATGAAAAAAGATGTAATATAACAATGAAAGGGAAATGGGAAGACTGAAAATAAACTGAGATACTTGGGCTGTAAACTTTCATTCTAAATAATTCAAATATTATCATTTTGCAATTTTGTATCAGAATTGATGCAATCCCATTAAAAATGAGATTTCAGGGAAATTAATTTTCCATCTGTTTTGAAAACAGTGGAGGAAATCAAGCTTTTGTTGATAATAAGTGATAAAAAGAGTTCCTACCAATCTTAAAACTTACATTTGTAAATATTGCATGGATGAAAAAGACTCTTTGCGAGGGAGTAATTTTCACTGAGCAAATTCCTGTTCTTGCCAGCTGAAGCCATAATTTGTGTCAGATGTCTCAGCAATTCACAGCTAGTAATAGATGAGGAATTGTTGTGATTTTCTTTGACACACATGACGGGGTGAATTTCAATTGTCAAAATTCTTGTAAAGTTGAAGCTGGGTAGGTTCCTGCTGACCAGAGATATTAATGAAAAATAGCTAGGAGTGGAAGAGTGGAAAAAATGAGTGGCAAAATGCAAACCAGGGAATATAGCAAAAGCTTGAACGGGAAGCCTAGTCCCTGAGAAACATTTTGACAGCCAGAATATGAACCTATCTTCAATGGGATCTGTTGTCCCCATATTTCAGGCCATAGGCGCTTTCACAGCAGCAAGAGTTTTACATTGTAATGCACCAGGAACGTGCTGTTGTTCCTTGAAGCAGCGCTGTTCCCATGCTAAAACGAGAGACAGTCTGGAGCCTGCAAATGAGAAACGTACAGCCCTTGCTGGAACGTGTGATGACAGCTGAGAGTTGCTTGATTTCGTAAGTGTCTGGGATTTTCCAAAGCACCTCAAATGGTTTGGTACCGACTTCTCACTAGCATCCACTGAGACCATGGCATGTTGCTTTCCTGCACTCCTTACTACTAATTTAATAGCGAAGACTGGAAAGAGGCAATTTATTTTTGGAGGGTTAACCTGTTTGCTTCTGACATGGGAAGGAATATCAACTTAAAAATATTCTCATCAAAGTAGGGCAAATCTACACGGGTCTAGAAGAACTCAGCTGCCAGGGTTTCCCAGATCCATAGGCACCCAGTGTCCAGTGTTCAACATGGGCAGCCTTGGTCATCGCATCATCCCACATCTGTCCCTGAACCTCAGGTCTGGGCATCCACTGAGAAGCTTATAGGGAGGGAGTCAGCAGGGTTTTCACAGGAGCCAGCATGTTGTAGGTACACGGATTTCATGAGTCACTGCTCCAGGCAACAGGAATACAAAGCCGAAGCACACAGATGCCTCCTCCCAAACAGGTATCCCTGCTGGACTCAGGTCAGACTTTCTCAGACTTTCCTAAGAATCCAGAAGAAAATACTTTTAAAAGCACTGTAATTTCAGAAAAAAACCCCAGAAAGATACAAAGTCATCCTATTTTTACATCTGCTATAACTAGGAAATCTGACACCTTACTTCAGCATCCTATCATACATGTCAGAGAAACTGCTGCAATTAGAAAAATTAAATTGCCATGTAATGGAGGAATTTGCTTAATACTTGACTTGTAGAAGTGACTGCAAGATGCCAGTCCCTCAAGAAATGAGAATTTCTTTGATACTTTTCAAAAAGAAACCCTCTTTAGTCCATACTGAGAGTGCTATGGTAAGGAAAAAGTCTTCACAAACCCAAAGTAAATTCAAGTTGAATTCTCCAAAGTAAAACTCACTAGTACTAGCCACTGTTACATAAAGCAAAGAAATTCTTCCCTGAAACTGCAGTTAAATTTAAAACACATTTTAAATTTAAAATAAAAGCAATCTAGATTACTTTTTTGCTACAATGACAGTCTTGGTTTTTATCCAGCTCTTATCTTGTGAACCTTTCTACTACAACATTCTTTTACTGCCAAATCTGCTTTTCTTTCTTCCACGCAGAAAAATGCAAGAATTTGGTGACGTTTCCATTGATTGTACTACTGACAGAAATGGAAATTCAGTGACACCGTGGCTGAACACATGTATAACTTGGCCTTTAGGAAATGAAGACAAGTCTTTGAATGTAATTGTGCTAACAAACAAATACCAAGCAACTGCTTGGGTCCACTACAATTTATTCTTACTAAGTTTTGCATAGAGAAAGATGAAATGATAATTGGCCATCTGATCCACATTATAAAATTAATAAATAAGTGGTAATATATTTATCTCTAATATGTTTAGTGTATTTTTTTAGCTTCAAAAGCTTATAACATAAAGTCAAACAGCCCACACTGGCTGAAGTTATTCACTACAATAACTTGTTATAGAATAGGCTGCTGTGCTTTTAAAATTCGGTTTTGGTAATGTAGAATTAATTTTCAATACCAACCCGTATGCTGCTTTTTTACACAGTTCTGGGTTGGGAACTCTTGTTAAAGAACACAGCTGGCAATGTTATCTCTGCTGTCCAAGCAAACAAACAAGCACATTTATATGAAACATCTTCTTATCATCCTTCACTGCTAGATTCAGAGTAAGTAAAAAAATTCAATTTTTTTTTTTTATCTAAAAGGAAAGGTGCAGAATCAGAGGGAGATAATAAGATGGAGTGTAAGTACAAAAATGCGTTAAAACTGAAAGAAAGAGAATAGGACATGTCATACAGCAGCCAGCTTCAGGTAGACATATACAAAAAATTGATTAGTGGCTTTTCTTTTTCAATAAACAGAAACTAGGTGAAATAGGATATTTGAAAAATTTTGAATGACATATTAGCTTATGCCTTATAGATTTAAGCAATTTTAGTTTTTTTTCATGTTTTAAGTGAAAGCATCCCCTTTTAAATGTATAACTGACCTATACTGACTAATTTTTTCTCTTTATTTGCTTCTCTTCTGTTGAAATATTGAACAGAACCTGAAAACACATCTCCATATTTCTCTCCCTGAATTGCTTTAAGCTATATGGTTTACAAAGCAGTGGAATAGTCTCTGATGGCAAGATGTTTCAAAACTCATTTGGTTGCATATGCATTGCGTCCCCCCCCCCCTTTCCACAGTCCCATATTGTAGACATTACACAGTCTGTTACTACTACTGTTATTTTATCTGCTCTCAGGGCGGTAAGCTTCTCAGTAAGTGGAAATCTGATGAAAATATCTTCTGAGCTACAGACCAATGTTTGAATAATAACCATGAATTCTGGAAGAGGGAAAGAAAAATGGAAACATGTCAGGGCACGGCTTGAAACACTTGGGAAATTTCTGCCTTATATTACCAATGCATATTTTGTTTTAGACATTTCTAAAGGCAAATGACTACTCGCTGGGTGGCAGAATAGCAGAAAGCTCTTCCTAACAGAGTAGAGAGTCAGAGGTGAGTGGTCAGTACCTCCATCTGTAGGGTAAGTGTGTGGAGACATTTATATCTTCAAAGGCAGGGGCATTAAGTGTGACACAGTACCTCTTCATGCACCAATTCTCAAAAAGCCTGAAACCCTTTTAATGAACTTTAAGAGCTTGTTATGGCACATTATCAATTCTGAAGCTGCTGTACATGTGTTGTTAATATGCTATGGTATTTCTAGTTGAATATGACCTTTTGTGACAGTGAAAATTTGCCTGTTCGTCCCAAAAGACATCCACATGTTTTAGGAAGGACAAGTGTGCTTCAATAAACCAAGAACATATGTTCAATAAACAAAAAAGCTTGTACTGATTTCACAAATAGCAAGACAATGTCAACCCTGTGCCAAGCAAACTATTATGCGTGTAATGGATAATGGTAGTTATATGCCAGAGGGACTATTAGTGGTCTTCTTGTCTTGGGGTTGGGACCAGAGAGAAAACTGCCTTTCTCTCAGCTCCTGGTGGGATTGCAATGGACTCCTCGCACTCAAGCAGCAGCTTTGGAGGGGAAGAGGAGCAAAAGGGTGCTGTGATCATGTTCTGCATCTTTCCTTCCTGTCCTTTTCCTTTGCACAGTCACTGCACAGTTAATCTCTTGGCAGCTTTTCAGTCACCCTCCAGGTCTTTTGGTTCTTGTACTGTAGCATGTGTCTTGTATTCCTGTCTTTTAGTCATGTTTGCCATCTCCTGGGAATGACTCATGAGATCAACAAACATTTCTCTATAGGCCATGCTCAGGCAGGGGTTACCAGAACAGAGAAACCACATAACTACATGGCATAAAAATGTTAGCCAGTTGCTAGCAGAATTGCCAGATAAAATGGGGTTTTTTCCTTTTTTTTTTTTTCTTTTTTTTTAAAAAGTTTAATTTCTTTTTACTCTTGCCATTGCGGGCAGGGCCTGAAAATGGAAAAGCATTTTTCCAGTTAAATCTCCTGGCAAACTTCTTGTACCATTGTTGTGTGTCCTAATGTAACACTCCTTTTCAGATGAGTTCTACTGGAGATGTTATGATGATGATGATGATGAATAGATTATATTATCCTTATTTTTTGGTACAGACCTAATGCAGTTGCCTGTTTTTTCCACAACACCAAGGGCATTTCAGAAGTGGCTGTTTTCCCACATTTGGTTTACCACTCTCGATATATTTTAGCATTCTGTTACTGCTGGGAAGAAGCTGATGGGGAGACATGTCTCCATGGCAAGACTCCTTAAGGTTGTTATACAGTCTGATCCTTCATAAGACCATCCATGAGCTCTTTGGCATATGCTAATCATGTTCAGAGAAAAGTGGGACATTCAGCCCAGGCTATGCCAGAACAATGTATGTACATCAGCGTGACATTTTTATATATTTTGCTTTCTACTTTTAACGAAGCAGAAAAATTATTTCAAATTATTTTGAGAAAAAGTATGCATTAAATTGGAAAAAAGAAAAGGGACAACATCAACAAAAGCCTTTTTTTTTATTTTCCTATGGGGAAAAAAATCTTCAGTCACTACAGTACTCCTTTGTGGTTGCCTCTAACATTTCAGCACAATATCTTCTCCATTCAAATTATCATATTATAACATAGATATAGAAAATTAATTTGCCTAAGTAAAATAAAATGAGTGGAAAAGGGGATAAATAGATCCAGCTTGTTTCTACTACTCCAGAAGCCATTACAAGCACTGGCAATAATAATAATAATACCTCTGCTTAGTGTTGCTGACACTTACTTGTTTTTCTTCCTTGCTGCTTTTTCCTGTTTGGTATCTGCCTAAGTCTGATTAAAAGAATAGGTGAAACGTTCAGCACTTTTGGGGGCATTGTTCATATGGGAAGCACAATACCTTTCCCTCCAGTTTTAAGAAAAACAAAATATTTTAGTTAAAATATGGTAACTTATAGTAAAATCTTTCAAAAATTAATTCTGAGAAAGATGTCAGCCTTCTGAGAATAAGATGAAAGGAATATTAACGTTCTTTCCCTTGTAAAAGAAAAAAATCTCAAAAATTGTTTGTAAATTATAAACACCTCCCACCACCACCCACCCTGTGGAAATGATTTAACCTCATACCAGTCCCTACTGAAATATAGTGAAACACTTGTCTGTGTTTGGACACTAGTCCCTCCCAGCAGGCTGAATACTCTTGATCCCCATCAAATGGCTGAATAGCCTCCATCCCACACCTGAAAATTAATGAAGATCTTTTTCACCCTTCTCAAGGGGTTACCAAAACACCTAATGGTGTGTGACAGCAGTGTGGGTTCCTCCATCCCTCCTCAGCAGTCAGCAGGTCTGCAAAAGCAAACCCAAAGCAAACCGCTACTTGTAAAACTGGTTCCATCAACTCAACCATCAAAGATTCAGTTACTGTGGCTCTTCAGATCCTAATTGTGCAGATTGTCTTTGAGGCAGCTCAGTTAGTTTCAGAGGAAAATATTTGTCTTTTTTAGTGCTCAATTAGAATGTGATGATTAAATCAGATTTTTTTGCCCGTAGGCTTCCTATCATAGTCTTTTAATTCCAGGGTAATGAGCTGGTTCCTTTTCATATTCTATCCTGTATGCAGATCAGTTCTCATTCAGTTCTTAATGCAACCAGAAACTATCTATTAGCTGTGTGCAATAACAAAACTACAGCTGACATAGGTGGTCAGGCAGCTGACTGGTGACAGCACAGCCAGACTCTGCCTGTCCAAGAAAAGTAAATTTTTCCGTATGCAGGTCTGTCTTATAGCAAGGAAAATGCATGGCTTCATACTGAACCAATACAGCTAGTCCACAAGTCACTCAGCCACTCATTTGATAGCAGCAAACAATTAGATAAATTCAATGGGCCTGGTGGAATTTATATTAAAAGCATTATGTAAGAACACATATTTACAATTTCTCATATGCTGAATTGCCTGGGTATTTGTAAAAATACGTGCTACTTTTATATATAATAAATGAATTCAGAATGTTTTCCTAAGAGGCACTGTAATTTATTTTGAGTTGTTCCTAGCTACGTACTAGTTGAAGTGCTCATTCTAGTTTTAGAAATTTAATGTTAGCCCATTTGAATTCATATTCCACTCGTTATCACAACTAGACATTTCTAGAATTTCTATAAAGCTGGAAGTAGACATTTGCTAGTTTTAAAAGTGTGTAGTTCTGTATGCTTGCCAATGTGTAGAACTTCTTAAGTTATGGTACTTGGCATATTGCTTAACACAGGCAAAGTTGTTTCTCTCCTGTCCCTGATGCCAAGTGAAAATGTTCTTAGTTTGTTCTGTATGTAGGTCAGCACTTCAGCTAGAGTTTTCCTCTAATTGTGCCAAAATCATGTTGATCTTATTCTAATTCTCTTAATAAAAGCCATAAATTTTCATTTTAGCTCTAACTAATAACAACAATACTTCTAACTTGAACAAATATATGTGGATCTTCAAGAGAATGGCAAATGCCACCTTTCTGAAACAGAGGCTAGATTCCAGTACTCCCAAACAGCAAGTCCCTGTCTTCAGCCATGGAGGAGGTACAACTCAAAGAAAATGTCAGAATACCCGCAAGAAGAGGTTATGTCCCCTTGTCTTCCCCCAGCCCATGCCAAGTCTCAGTGTGCTGTTGAGCTGTGTTGGCTTCGGAGCAGGCTTGTAAGCTCACTGGGAAGGGAGGGCGTAGCTGATAGGGGGATGATGGAGGAAAGCCACAGATTCCACCACTGTGACTCAAGAAGAGTTTTGGCAGGAAGGAGCTCTCTGTTCTGCTCGAGCGTCCGAGCTGAGCCAAGCCTCGGGAGCTGGCTGTTGGCAACCCTGTTTTACATGGGAGAGAACCTGATTACAAGGTCAATATGACTTTGGAGCTACTACTACAGAAATGCCGTTTTTGGTTCACATGCTTACTCGCTCCCGTTCCTTTCCACTCGCCCCACCTTTGCTACAAGTCTCAGTGGCTAGTGAGAGAAATTGGGCAGTGAACCTTACACAGGGCTCTGCAGCCTGATTGCAGGGAGCATAGGATACCAGTGCTGGATAGAAGAGCCTTTGTGAGAGCTGGGGCAGTTTATAGTTCCCAAAGGGACAGCAGGATGGATGATGTCACTGGACACCCTCATGAGACACAACAGGAGCTTAGTGAACAAAATAGCAATCCAAACAGCTCACATAAACTTGACACATCCCTTAGCTATAGCCAATCCTTTAGGTAAGCGGACTCAGCAGCTCCAGAAAAGAAGCAATCAAATGCTTGAAGTACTGAACATAGAGATTTCTACTTCATGTAAGATAGTCATGGCAGCCTGGCAAAACAGAGCAAAAGAGTGTTATGGACCCTCCGTTATCCCTACTTGTATACCAGGCTTGCAAGCACACAAAAAGGAAATATAAGAACAACCAAAGATGCTTATAACATAAATAAGAAAAATTGCAAACTATTCCTAAAAGAATGCTGTTGTGAGTAAAATAGAATAATTATGTTTCAATAGATGTCATAAAACCATGGCCCACGTTGCTTAAGGTCATGCCAGGAATGTGTCAGCCTCACAGACAGTGAGTCAGAAATGCTCCATCATCACAGATACAGCTTGCTTTGTGCATCAAGGCACATGTACAGGTTCTGCCACAAAGCACTGTTGCTAACGACAAGGTCTTGCAGGGTTGGTGATGCACATTTCCTTCATTTCAATTCCTTGCCATCCGTTTTAAGCAAGCAGCTCATAATACTGCATTGTTCAAGAAAGTGATAGTCCTGAACGCATCAGCCTTCTCACAAGCCAGGGAATCATGACTGAAATGGCTATAATTGCCATTTCACAGGCCAGGCACTGAGGGAAAAAGTAGCTGAATAACTTGCTCAAAACTACGTGGGGCGTTTCTGGCAGATCTGAGAAGTGAACGTAGATCTCCCAAGTGCCAGGTAAAACACTGAACCCTTCTTTCTCTTGCTGAACTTCTATTTTCTCCTCAGGCATATACTCAAGACAACAACAAATTATGAAGAAACAATATGAGAAAATACAGATCCCCAGGGTCCCCTCTCAAATGATACTGATGAAATCTGACACAAAATGGTAGCCAAGTACTAGTAGAATGATCTCTTGAAATCTAAGAAAAGGCCACATCCAACCTTTCTGAAGTCAAGAGGAGTCTTTTCAAGTAATCTCAGTGAACTGCAGGGATGGGGAGGAGGCATGTAGCAAACAGAGAATAAGTGCATGGTAAAGAGAGGCTATGCTGATTAAAATATGAAAACCACAGATGTGTACATTAAAAAAAAAAATAAAAGCCATAGCATTTGGTGTTAGCTTACAATTCAGAGAGCAGTCCTTTTTGCTATACCTTGTCACCTGGTAATTCTGTACTGAACACTTCATACTTGAGGTACTTCAAACATTCTGCTTGAATCCACAAACATATTTAATCACGTGTTCAGTACAGATGCTCTGCCCCACATCACACACCTGTCCTTCCTCACATTTACCCCTTGCAGATTTAGCAGCCACCACCCTCTGCTCAATCCATGACCGACCTTCCCTGTGTCTCCCCTCCAGTTCCTGCTGGCATTTCAGACACTGTACTGCAGATCTTTAGCTGTAACGACAGAAATCTAAATGCTGGGTGCCTTTCATTATCCAGATGGTGTGTTACCCTGATTCTTACTGTAACTGCCAGACACAACTGATTCTCATTCTGCATTATACTATCATAAGGGTCTAGCCACTGCCTGTTATATTGACAGAAGTGAAAGTTAGTAGAAATTGGCAAATAGTGATTCTGCAGTCAGGCTTTCAGAAGTTACAACACAGCAGCATGTGGTATTCTGTTACTAGATCGTGCCAAACAGTAACTGAGCCAAAAATTAATACAAACTGTGAGGATAACAAAATACACTAAGAAACAATTAGAGATATAATCAAAGATATCAGCTTCTAGCAGAACAAGTGAAAGGAGAATGGTTTTCCAGCTTCTTCGTCACAGGATCTTTGCTGTCACTGCTTCCCTATTTAAACTAAACACTTTCAATAATTTACAAGTAGGTATATAAAAGTAAGCATGCAAACAGTCCACCTGGTTACTTGATCACATAAACTTTCTTAATTAATATAGTATCATATTATTTTTACTGTTCCTGCAAACCTAACTGAACCATTCAGTGTAATATATGAAAAGCTGAACTCTAAGAGGCTGGGCTGGTAAGCCTGTGTGTTGGTAGTGGTTTTGAGCCTCTATTAACTTTCTCTGGCTTCTGCTGAAGAAACTCATCCACGCTCCATGTGACAGGTGGAAGTGGCTGGGTGTTGTTACCATGTCATACTGTTCTGGAGAGCTCTTTGTTTCTAGGCTCTTTCCTGATTTCTTAAACGGCGAAAGAAGTGAACAATATTTCTGGTATGGGCAGTACAGCCTCATAGTCTCATGCAGAAAAGAAATGGATTTAATAGATCCAGTAATGGTTTCTTCTTGCTTCTCACAGACTCACTCACTTCAGGTCCTGAAAGAACCTCTTTCATCTTATCTGAGTACCTGAAAGAAACCACTTCATTTTACCTGGCTGGTCATGTATTGCACTTGGTAATTATAGTCACCTGAAGCTACACCCAATGGAAATGGAGCCAGTCTTCCTTGGAAAGCATTAAGTGATAAAGAATTGGCAACTTCTCTTTGAAAGTTTATTCTATGATAGTCCTCTGCAGGTTGAAAAATTGTGATTTTTTTTTAATTGACTTCATCTATTTTTTAGTTCCAGATATTGGTTTTCGTTAACACCTTTTTTGTGATAGGCTAGAGAGTCAGTTAGCATCAAGTTTTTTACCTCTCTGAAGGTACCTTCACATGCATAAAGTCACCTCTCAATCTTCAAAAGCAAATAATCTCAAATATTGATGTATGATTTTTTTTTCATCTTGAGATCATTTTATACTCATTTCAGCACTTTGGAAACATTCTTCATAGTAATGTTAATGGCAAAATTCGGAAACAGAATTCCCCTTTTATCTGGCACTATCACTTGTAAATACCACATGGATTTAAAAGTACCCAAAGTAACTAAGAGGAAAGTGGAAGTAGTTGAGAAGGTGAAAACAGAATTGAATTGTGCTCCATTTCATGTGAGGCCAGGAAACAAAGGTCCTCATCTTACAAGGCATTCCATTAGGTCTCACCAGGAGAAGGAAAATTTGTTTGAGACAGTTGTTTACATTTGCTTTAGAGAAATAAATGAAGTGCTGATCTTACACATCTTCTGAAAACCAAGCTTGCACAAGACGATAAGAAGCCAAAAATCAACGAGGAGCTATCCTGCCAGATTGGAGGGAGGATATCCAGGGTCCAGGAAGCAGTTTAACAGATGGGGACTCAGTGGCTCTGCAGAAATCGAGAGTGGGGATGGCAGACACCCGTAATTACTCTTCTTGCTCAGATATATCGTTCAAGGAAAAATTTCTCTTTCACTATTTGCACTATTTGCATTCTGCTGATTTGACTTATGAAATTGTCAATTGTTCTGCCTCTATGAAAACATAACAAACAAAAATATGTTGAATTGTGATTATGAAATTTGTTTTAGAAGCTGCTAATGGCTTCACACAGATGTAGACAAATCCAGTCTTTCACTAAAAATAAATACGTTCTGGCAAACTTCGGCCGCATCTACTTTGCTTACTTGGATGATGCCATGAATGGCACTAGAGGGCAACTGTTAAATTACTAGAATGATCCTTGGCACAAATTTGGCCTCAACTAAAGAACTCTCAGTTGGGATTATAATGCATGCTTTGGCAGTTACTCTTTACAAGGGTCTGTCCCCTGTAAACAGCTTACATGCAAGATAGGGCCATAAGTCTGCAGATCGCCTGGAGTATCATCTCTGAAAAATATGACCTGTTCCATTCCTCTCACTGGGACAGGTCATACTCCAAGATATATTTTGAGATTGCAATTCACATACCAGTATTCTCAGCTGCTTCACCAATGGTTGTTTCAGTCCTGGTTTAGATGAGGTCTATGCACTTGTCCAAGCTAAACAACTCATGTCAGTGATACAGCATTATCATCTTGGCATTATTGCAACTTCTACATGAATTGAGTTTTGTCCTAAAGCCCTAAATATAAGGACCAAGAGACTACATGAAGATGTTAATTTCATTCAAGTCTTGTAATTCTGGCAGAGTAAACAACTGGAAATGGAAAACAAAATACCACTAAGGACTAGCAATCTTAAATATGAATGTGATTATAGATACTGTGATGATAACCACAAAATCTCTGGTAAAATGAAAATGCACTGAAAGCACAAATGCATCCAGTTACTGAAAGAAATTTGTTGCCAACATTTAAATGGTAAACAGTTCACTTGGTAACTTTCCTACCTCAGTTTAAAAGAAGCTGACAGAAAATTTAACAGAATCACAGAACAGTTGAGGTTGGAAGGGACCTGTGGAGCTCATCTGGTTCAAACCCCTGCTCCAGCAATGTCACCTACAGCAGGCAGCCCAGGATCAAATCCAGACAGCTTTTGAACATCTACCTGCAAGGATAGGTATCTCCACTGCCTTTCTGGGCAACATGTGCCAGTGCTCAGTCACCCTCACAATGAAGGAAGACCCGGAAAACTACAGGCCTGTCAGCCTGACCTCAGTGCCCACAAGGTTATGGAGCAGATCATACGGCACCTACTGAACGGACAGGGGATCAGAGCCAGCCAGCACAGATTTAGGAAGGGCAGATCCTGTCTGACCAACCTGATCTCCTTTTATCATCAGCTGACCAGCCTGGTAGATGAGGGGAAGGCTGTGGATGTGTCTATCTGGACTTCAGCAAAGCCTTTGACAGTCTCCCATAATATACTCCTGGAAAAGCTGGCAGCCCATGGCTTGGACAGGGGCACTCTGTGCTGGGTCAGGAACTGGCTCGAGGGCCGGGCCCAGAGAGTGCTGGTGAACAGGGCTGCATCCAGCTGGCGGCCGGTCACCAGTGGTGTCCCCCAGGGGTCAGTGCTGGGCCCAGTCCTGTTTAACATCTTTATCGATGATTTAGATGAGGGGATTGAGTCCATCATCAGCAAATTTGCAGATGACACCAAGTTGAGGGGGAGTGTTGATCTTCTTGGAAGGCAGGAGGGCTCTGCAGAGAGACCTGGATAGGCTGCATAAATGGGATGAATTCAATGTTATGATGTTTAATAAGACCAAGTGCCAGATCCTGCGCTTTGGCCACAACAACCCCCTGCAACGCTACAGGCTGGGGACAGAGTGGCTGGAGAGTGACCATGCAGAGAGACCTGGAGGTTCTAATCAACAGGAAGCTGAACATGAGCCAGCAGTGTGCCCAGGTGGCCAAGAAGGCCAATGGCATCCTGGTCTGTATCGGGAATACTGTGGCCAGGGCAGCAGGACCAGTGCAGTGATTCTGTCCCTGTACTTGGCACAAGTTAGTGTGTACTTGAGTACTGTGTCCAGTTCTGGGCCCCTCAGTTTAGGAAGCACACTGAGGTGATGGAGAGCATCCAAAGAAGAGCAACCAGGCTGGTGAAGGGACTCAAGCACAAGTCCTATGAGGAGAGGCTGAGGGAGCTGGGGTTGTTTAGTCTGGAGAAGAGGAGGCTCAGGGGAGACCTCATCACTCTCTACAACTACCTGAAAGGAGGCTGGAGCGAGATGGGGGTTGGTTGTAAGCTCTGCCAGGAGAGGTTTAGGTTACACATCAGAAAGAAATTCTTTACAGAGAGAGTGATCAGGCATCAGAATGGGCTGCCCAGGGGGGTGGTGGAGTCACTGACCCTGGAGGTATTTAAGAAGAGACAGGATGTGGCCCTTAGTGCCATGGTCTAGCTGACAGGGTGGTATTGGGTCATGGGTTTGACTCGATGATCTCAGAGGTCTCTTCCATCCTGGTTGATTCTGTGATTCTGTGATCCTATGACCTGGATACTCAGAAGTTACTACCCAGCCAACTCTATATGAGGGCAACAGACCTATTCCTTCCAGGTCCTGTTCCCTTCCTGGACTCCTCATTTCCATGAAGGAGAAAGCCAGTTGCATCAGCTGTGGCACAGCTCCACGTGGGTCTCTGATTTTAACTGGAGAGGGCTGAGGACCTCCAGGGAAGGCATCTGCCCTGCAGTCCAGCATAGCCAGAGCTTCCACAGAGCTTCTGTGCACTGCTGGCTCAGAATACCCATGCCATCCAATCACAGGCTGGGCCAGCAACAACAGTGGCACAGTGGCAACCCCTGCCACTGGGATTCAGGCAGGGAAATGTGGCGGCACAGGGGCTACCCTACCTTATTTATTTCCATATATGGTACATAAGGAGAAAACCACCAAAAATCATTGAGGATGTATTTCCCACAGTTAGGCCGCATATTACATTGTTTATAGCGTTGCCAGCTCTAACCTGCCATTTTCCAAGCTTCATGCGTGCTCGAAGTTTTTGGAAAAGGTCAGCCAACAATTCAACTGTTTCTGAAGAGTAAATAACTAACCATATTTTAAAAAAAATAGTGATGTTTGCTTTGAGCTGCTCTAGCACCCCCAAGCTTTGGAGCATTAAATTAATGAAATTTGTCAGGAGGTGGCCTTCCCATCTGGGACATATTAAGAAAGAAGTCTTTGAAAATATGTGGTTTACAATGATCAGGAGAAACATCTTAGAGTTTATAGCTAATTTCCCCAGAGAAACCATCTGCAAGGACAATGTCCCAGCTTCTGGTGAGCACAGAAACTGCAGTTCTGTGGGCTCAGTGGGCTTTATACCAGACACCAGATGAGGAGGATTCTCTTGTGCTCCTCAAGCTCCCCCTGCTTTTCATTTTGTGATTCTCTGGCTCAGCTTCAATGAGCTCAGACAGTTAACCTCAGTGTGTTTCCTCATCTTCTTTTAATACTGAGTGGCTAGGATTAATAAGTGGGACAATGTGGGTGTAAAGGTACTGTCCTTCTCTGCTGAAAGAACTGTGTTCTCACAAATCAGAATGTGAAAATCAGACAACACAGCAAGAGTGTCACCAGATAAAAGAAGACTAATTAAAGGAAAAAAACTGCTCTTGTGGCTGATTTATATAGATACTATTCAAGAAAAATCTGAAGTAAAAGGAAAATCAGCTTTAAAATATTCAGCCTCTACCTATTGCTTGTGGGCTTTTTTTGTTATAGGTTTTATATTTTTATATTCATACCGGTAATGATGTGAACACACTATTAAAAATAACTTGTTGCTAACCCATGTGCACTAGGTTAAAGTTAATCCTGTAAGTGAATTATTCCTCCTACTTCACACATCCTGAAGTAATCTGCCCTGTCTTCCTCAAAACCTATTCTCACACTTCTGTCAGTGTTAGGAGTACAAACAGGAGCAGCTTATTAAATTTCACAAGCCAAGTTAATGCCCACTTCTGCCGTTTTAATTGCTTTTCTACATTTGCTTATATAACACAGAGACCCTTACAAAGATAGTTTTATTAACCATATGTTGTTCTGTTCCTGCTCTTCCTATACATCAACATCTTCGACTGAAGGAAAATGAAAATAATTTTCTCTTCTTAAAAATTATTTTAAATTTCACCTGCTGGATCTAACATGTGATGCAAAGTGACAGTCACGCAACTTCTAATGTCAGTGGATGACAATTTCTGATAAGTAGTAAAAGTCTACTTCTGACTGAGAAGGCAATATTGGATTATTATTATATTGGATTATTAACTCTGTGCTTTTGCAGAATTAAAAATTTTATGAGACTAGTACAATGAACCACGAGAAAATAGACAGTTCCTTATTCAGCACAGGATACATATAATGCAAAACAAACAGTAAATTGCTGGTTCCCGATGTTTCCTAAGTTCAGTCTAGCTACATTCCTGTCAGCACTGAAAAGAGAAGTGTTCAAAATTGCAGCAGTGCAAATAGAACTTCTGGGAGATCTAAGGAACTACCTTATGCAACTGTTCATTTTCTTGGGTGTTCTCATTCAAAACTTAATCCTAAGCCCTTCCTAAAGATTATACATGTCCAACTGTGTTGTGGTTTAACCCCAGCCAGCAACTAAGCGCCATGTAGCTGCTCACTCTCGGAGCGGAACACTAAATTGAACTCTCTACACTCAAGCTCCAGGACCTTTTGGTAAAAGTGACAGACTCATTCTTACTTCCACTGTGCTGTGATCCTGGTTTACAGGACTCCTCTCAGATGAGAAGTTTCTCTGGGCCGCAGGAAGGCAATCAGACAGAACTATCCTGTTCTTACCCGGAACTGCCAGGGCAGAGACACACACCATGGGATCTGAAGAGGCACAGGCATATCCAAAGGCCACAGGCTGAGCTTGGGGAATGCTATACTCCAGCCATTCTGGGATTCTGCAGTGGGTCCTACTGATTCTTGGCTGCTTCCTGAACTCAGGGAAAGAGACCCACAGTAGTACAAAACCAGCCTTATTTCTGTCTATAATTTTCTTCTGAGAAGTCTTCCTAGACATCTAGGTTTATAAATGACCCACGTTTTCCTCCAGATGATTCCTGTTTATAAATTTATACTTATGATATATGTAATTTTGTACCTGTCATATTTTGTACAATTCAATTCTTCAGAAGAGTTGGATTTTTCTCTTCAAAATAAAATAAACCAAGAGTTCTGAAGTCTTATCAGATACGCAAACAGGACTTAGCCTGTACATTTTTTCTCCACTCCCTTCAAATTCAGCAGGCCTGCAAAAGCTTTATTGTTGAAATATTTTTTTCAACAAATACTCCCACTGGATTATTCACTGTTGAGACATAAAAAGCCTGAAAATTCAGAAAAATTCAGAAAAATCTGAATTAAATGGTCTCTGTCCTGTAGCTTGATCACTGCTAGCCTGAGATAATCTCAAGGCGAGATTCATTACTACCTAGTGGTCCTTTGGGCTGGTGAAACACTCCCATGGAAAAAAATAAAGGTTGGTTTAAAAAAAAAGTTTTGGTGATCCCATACAAACCACACTTTCAGTGCTGCACCTTGCCACCTTCTCAAAACCCAGTGATGAATACAAAGAATGCTTCTGCAGCACAGCTTTCACCTTTCTTATCGCAATCCCTGATGTGGTGCTTAGGCAGGAAGAAGGAATTCTTGGGCGAAGATCTGTGCAGTGGTTGAATATGATGAATAATTATGCAGTGTTTGTTTCTAACAGCGAACATAAATGCTGGAGTTCTTAGCTTAGAGGAGTGCCTGTCCACAGAAATTTCTTCAGAACTCTAATTTACGGAGCAAGAGTGGGATTCAGTTCTTCTGATGCATTCCTAGACATCTTTTAGAGCCAGTGGAGAGAATTAATCTTTTCTACATTATGATTCATTGATCTGTTTTATTACCTCCTTGTATGAGATCAATTTCTCCTTAAAAGTGCCTCCTTTATTCTATGGACTGGAAATGGTTTCCTTGTGACCAGCTCATTTTTTTACCATTAGAAGCATTTCCACCCCATTTGTCTTCTCCTGTAAATACGTAGAGCTAGACCCCTTCAGCTTGAATCCAACCAACCAGGATGACGAGCAGGGGACTGCCTCAAGCTACCAGTGCTGTGTTTGAGATCACACCCCTCTCTGGTTCTTATGCTGTGACTCCGTCAGGGTTTTAGTTTGAATCCAAACCATTCTTTTGAAGTCATTCCCAACTAACTACTGAGCTTTGATATGCTTTGTGAAACAGTCTGAGTTCGTCACTGGTTCTTCTTCAGATGAAACTATGCCAGAAGAGCACTCCAAAAATGCCCCTATTGCTGATGTCTTCAGCTCATAAGATCAGACTAGAGAGAGTTAGAAGTAATCCTTATGAAACATGCATATTATGGTTGACAGGTTCTCATATTCAGCTGTTTTGCTACAGAGACATTTTTTTTAGACTGCACTTCCTCCTAATTCAGATACAGATGCAGATTTCTAAAATCTGCCCTACGGGCACCTTCTCCACTGATGGTGCACAGCCAGGAACTACTGCTTGAACATCGGTGCCAATGTCACTAGCTTGTGATCATCTCTATACTTTATGGCTGGCATACCTGGCACAGCTCTGGTCCAGCCCTCTCTCCTTCACAGCTGGGAGACGGCATGTACCAGAGACTGCATCCAGCAAGCAGCTTGAAAGCCCACATACATCTTCTGTGAGAGAAGAGTGCTCTGGCATGTGGCTGACAGCCATAGTATGTCACACATCTCTGAGGCCAAAAAAACCTTGACCTGTTTTACTTACTGCAACAAACGTGATCTCAGTGACTACAGCACTCTGCAAGGATAAGGGAGAACTCTGCTCCTCTAAGTAGCTGCCCCATGGAATAGCCAACACAACAGAACAAGTGCCTCCTGGACTTCAGGATAAACTACAGCCGATGGTTTGGTCTCCCTCTGCAGGAAGAGAATCCCTGTAAACAGAGGAGACAATTGAACCCGAGTCTCCCACATCCTAAATCAGTGCATTCACCACTCAGACTTTGGATTAAAATCAATTACCACCTATGCTCCAGAAGAGCATTTTGTGTGATGTCTAATCCTGTGTGGAGCTGCATCCAACTGCTTTCTCAATGGAGCTGCAAAATGACATGGATGAAACTGCAATTTCTGGCCTTGGGGTGATGTGCTGAGGCCAGTAACAATACAAACTTTAATGTTCTGTTAGTCCTTATGCAGTAATTCAGCACCCTGATCATCCTTACCAAATAAAGATCCCTGGGGAAACAGGCAAGGAAAAGCCTAATTCCTGGACTGTAGTTTTAGGTAAACTGTTGTCTAAACTACTTCATGCAGTTGAGACCAAAGGGTTTCTGAGCACACCGCAGAGCTGGCACTTACATTAGGACCACATTCCCTAAAACTTGGGGCACTTAAAAAGTTTAAGCACGCTGTGGTTATACTAAACATGAGCTGGACTTGTCAGACTTGCAAGTTTTGCACTCACTGGCTTTCCCTCGTTCTACCGCGGGCATATCTACATTTGTTTATTTTCACCTGACCTTTGGCAGGTCTCCTTTACTCTCTACGTGCCCTCAGTGGAGCGGCACTCCCTGGTACCAGGCGGCTGCTCAGCTCTTGCAGCACAGATCGCCAGGCAAGTCGCGGGGCAGGGTGACACACCGGGGCAGCGAGAAGGGAACTCCACCACTCTCTCCCACCTCGCTGGGAGCGATTGCCGCCCGGGGGAGTCACCCCAGCACACCTCCGCCCCAGTGCCGGCTCGCCCCTGCCCGGTGCCGACCGTGTCGCCCCCGACCCTCCTTCCTCCCTCCACCGCCGCCATCCCCGGGCCGAACCGGGCCGGCGAAGGGAGGGGCCGGCGAGGGCCCCGCCGGGACGCGGGACGGGAGGGAGGAAGAGAGGGGGGACAGAGGACAGCTCTCCTCCGGGCGATAAGGGAAAAGTGATGGAGAGGAACAGCTTATCTCCGGGAGAGACGGGTGGGATGAATGGAGGGGAGCATCTACCCTCTGGGCGAAACGGGTGGGATGGATGGAGCGGGGCAGCTCCGCTCCGGGCGGGACGGGTGGGATGTATTTTGGTGGGTTGAGGGCAACTCCCCTCCGGGCCGGACGGGTGGGACGGATGGATGGAGGTATAGAGTGATATAGAGATAGAGGGATGGATGGATGGAGGGATGGAGGGATGGAGGGATGGAGGGATGAAGGGATGGAGGGATGGAGGGATGGAGGGATGGAGGGATGGAGGGATGGAGGTGGGGGCAGCTCCCCTCCCGGCGGGCCGGGGCGCCTCGCCGCGCCGGCCCGAGGGGCTGCACCCTCTGACGAGCCCGGGCGATGGGAGGCAGCGCGGCGGGGCGGGGTGACGGCCGCGGCTCTAATAAGGCCGGGGCTGGCGCTGGCCGAGGGCTGTTTGCCCCCGCCCGCCCCCGAGCATGCAGTGCATCCCCGGGCTGGTGCTGGCCCTGAGCTCGCTGCTGGGCGCCCTGGCGCTGCTGCAGCTCTCGCTGTACCTGCGGGTGCCGTCCCGCTACGGGAAGCACGAGGAGCGGCTGTGCCGGCCGCGGGGCCGGCTGCCCGCGCGCTGCGCCTGGTTCCTGCAGGAGCTTCCCTCCTTCCTGGTGCCCGCGCTGCTGCTGGCGCTGCGCAGCCCGCCCCGCCTCGAGCCGCTCGGCTGCCGCCTCCTCTGCTGCCTCTTCTGCTGGCACTACTTCTACAGGTACCGCCGCCGGGCACGGCTCCGCTGCGGCCTCCCCGCGGGAAGCGATAAACCAAGGGAAGCTGCGGGAACGCGCGCAGCCGGAGCCGGGCGGGCGGTGGGGTCGGGGCAGGTCCTGGCTCTGCAGCATCGCTGC